>NW_025920160.1:967235-1114823 GCF_902686445.1 Sciurus carolinensis | reverse complement strand
CCTGCTTCCTCAGGTGTTCAAGTATAACGCTGAAGAAGCATGCCAAGGCAAATGTAGAGTGGAAATTAAGCTTTATTAAAGAAAAGTAAAAGCAGACTTCTCCCAGGTGGAAAGGCAGAATCCATGAGATGAGCAAATCTTGTCCATTTTTTTTTTTTTTTTTTTTTTTTTTTTGCAGTACTGGGGATCGAAATCAGGGCCTTGTGCTTTTGAGGCAAGCACTCTACCAGCTGAGCTACCTCCCCAGCCCAAGTCTCATCCTTTTTATGGGTTTTATTCTCCCATCCTTTCCCCCTTATCTCTTTCCTTCCTGCCTATGGGAGTAGGCCTGGTTTTGCAGGTGAGATGTAAAAAGTGAAAAGCAGATGGGGCAGTGGGAGGGCCAAAGTGATTCAGACAGGTAAGGGCTCAGGGGGCATTAATCAGCATCTTCCTGCCTGTAGTCTCTGACAAGGGCAGGTAAATTTGGTTATCAATGGGCTCTGCAGGTCCTTGACATTCCATTCTCCCAGGGCAGTTTCCAACTTCCAGAGGCAGATGGCTTCATGGCTTCCATTTCCTCGATCTGACCCAATCCCCTATTTCTACACTAACTGCCTGTCCCCAATTCTGGCTTCACATATACAACATTTTCTTTATCCATTCATCAAAACTTCAAGCTTTAAATAATCAGTGGGATATGGTGTGCACACCTGTAACACTAATGACTTAGGTGATTTAGGCAGGAGGATCACAAGTTGAAAACAAGACTCAGCAATTTGGCGAGACCCTAAGCAACTCAGCAAGAACCTGCTTCAAAATAAAATATATAAGATGATCTGGGGATGTGTCTTAGTGCTTAATCATCCCTGAGTTCACTTCCTGGTTCAAAAAAATAATTTGTGATGAATTTTGACAAATTTATGTATAGAAAATGACAAAGAGAAGGTAAATTGAACCAAGTATTACATATTTTAATTCTATAAACATGAAAATTAAAAAAATAATTTATATAATAAATATCCACAAGAGAGTTGCATAAGATTATTAGTTTTCTAAAACATTTCAAATTATTATGCGTTCTTTCCTTGGTTTATTTTTTCTTAAAATCATATGTAGGAACTCAAATCTATTATGAAAAACAAAGAAATAGCTTCTCTCTCTAGCTAGACTAAGTCTCTCCTCTTACAGCATTTACAATTTAGTTGGAGTTTTAGTGGGGATCAGTAGATAGATATACAGGCAAAAGTTAGTTATTAATCCTTTGAAGTATGTTTTCCTACTGAGGAAATGAGACTTACTACAATTAGCCAAGGTAATTGTTAGATGGGAGTAAGTAGGTTGCTTTCAACTTAGGGATGTAGTTGTTATTATCATCATTATTACTGAAAGACCCTAAGCCCCCCTGTCCAAGGAAGAACTCACGTGATCCCTGGCTGCAAAAGCAAGAGGCAGTTTATTGATTACACAGGCACCTGCGGGTGCGCAGCAAAATCTCAGCCGGAGCTTCGGTTATGTGGCACACCGGGCTTTTTGGGGTACAGGTTTTTTATAGGGTAAAGGGGCAGGTTTCGCGCGCGCGGTAAGCAACAGGTTTCCTATTGGTTATTTTGAATCCAGCACATACACAGCACATAGGTTACTTGAAGGGTAAGGTTATTATATCCCAAAAAAATCCACAATTATTACTTGGTATTCTTGGTATTTTTATGGTTCCTGGTTCCCGCTTATCAGTTCCTGATTGTTCAGGCACTCCCTGGGACCCGATGATCTATGCTTTCCCAACCGCCCTATTCTTTCTTAACCTAGTTATCAGTTTAACGACCTCCAGGTAGGTCGTGCAACCTTCCCAGGGGGGGGGTTTGGTAGAGTGTCCTAGGTCATGGGTTTAAGACAAAGAGCTGGGGCCTTTCATTTCCCCCCTTTTTCTTTATCATGGATAGAATCTTATATCCATTTGTCCATCCTGCCTTGGTTATGCTGATGTTCTAAAAGTCCCAAGAAGTGAGCGCACCCTACATCTTTTAAAGTCTCTTTTGTTCTCCAGTTCTCTCCCCCCTTACCTCTCTCTCCTTCCTGCCTTCGTGACTAGGCCCGGTTTTACATAAGTGAGAAGCCAAGGGCAGGGGGAGGGCCAAGGTGATTCAGGCAGGTAAGGGCCCAGGGGGCATTAATTAGCATCTCCTTGCTTGCAGTCCTTGATAAAGGCAGGTAAATTTGGTCATCAATGGTCTCCGGAGATCCTTGACATTCCATTCTTCCAGGGGCAGTCTCCAACTTCCAAAGGCAGATGGCTTTATGGCCTCCATTTCCTCGAATTGACCCGATTTCCTATTTCTACACTAACTACCTGTCCTTAATTCTGGCTTCATTCCCCCCTTTAGCTATAGGAACTCCCAACTGCTTTAAGGAAAAGGGGGCGTCGGTCGTTCTGGCTGCTTCGAAGCTGAAAGGGGGCAGTGAGGGGCAAGCAGTTTGGAGTTTCTTTTAAAAATCAGGTCAATCGAGGGGTCCAAGGTAGAAGTCTGGTTGGGGAAGAGCAGGTTGTAAAGTCATCTGGGGGTGGGTGCTTCTATGACAGAAGAACAAACAGACATGAGTACTGAAATGCAATTAGTACAAAGTAAATGTTGCAGCATCTGGAACATGCCACTGAGTATCATGAAAATGACAGAAGTCAATCTCTCACCAGGAGGTGGAAGAACTGAGAAATTGTTCCCATAACTAGACCTAGCAAAGGCTGGAAAGGACAAGGCCTTTATTTGGGAACTTTAACATTGTCCAGGTTATCGGGAATGTAAACACAACATTTAACTCTTAATGTCATAGATATCCTAAAAAATATAGTTAAGCTACTTAAGTCATCTGATTTTGTAAAATATCCCTTTATTGGTATAACCTGTGTTTAGTAGAGAGCTCTATACTTCTGTTACTTAGGGCTAGGTAATCATACAAGCAAACATAGATCAAGTCTACCTGTATAGCTTAGGAAGGTCTGCAGGCCTTAAACTGACTAAAAACTTCTGACTCTGGCAGTTTCTCTTGATAGTTATCAGGCACATTTGCTGAAGAATCTTTCTTTCATTTGTAGCTTCCAGTTTTTATTCTAGTGGACTAACACAAGTGTACATCTTAAGTTACATTTAACTGTTATTTCTTTTAAATGCCCAAGAATGGTTATATTTTGGTTTTAACTGTTTTGCTGGGTGTCTAACATCAAGTTGGTCAAATTGACCTGGTTCCTGTCTTGTTAAAGAGTCAGCTGAGTTCCCACAGGGGCCACTTGTAGAGAACTTAAGGGCAGCTTCTTAGCTCCACCAGTGCCATTGGTTAGGTAGGGTCTCCTTGATGAGGTGACTTCCTTTGGAAGCATTAAGGGATGTCTCCCTTTTTCCATGACCCTCCTCTGCAGCAGATGCACTGAGTGATTTTTCATCCTCTAGTCTCAACAATCTCCTTGATCAGGAGGTTGTGTGACCCAGAGTTGCAAAGCTCCTTAGAGAAGTTCTCTTATTCCCTGGGTTCAGGCTGACTGAGGGCAAAAGATCAAAATACTGGTCTATCTTGCCTTCTGTATTTAATTCCAATCTCTAAGTTTGATCTTAATCATCCAGCAAGCCAGTTTCACCAGTCATAAAGTAAGAGTACTGGGCTTTAACTTTAATGTCCATAACTTTACAGTTATTTACCCTTTTATCTAACTGGAGTCTGCATTAGTTTTGGAAGTTACCACTATCTGTTCTGATATCTGTTACCACTATCTGTTAGGTGATGGCTTATTATCATAAGTTACCTAGGTTGCGTGTTCTTGAAGCAGCTACTTCTGCAAAACATTAATAGGTAACAGTTTTACAAAATGAAATTAGCAAGAGTAAAACTATATTCTGCTTGTATAATAGCTATCTTGAATTTTGACTGAGAACCACATTATATTTCCTATTTGAGATCATGGTAATTTTACAAAAAAAACCAATCTTTTGATTATAACTTTAAATAAGCTGAAGTCTGACTTACAAATAAATAAGCTGGAGTCACTCTAACATGCAGTAAGGTGGGAGGCAGAGCCTTATCTCAGGTAAGGCATGGCTCTTTACAGACCTTAAGTGTTCTAATCCTACAACTAATTTTTACCCCTTTTGCCATGACCAGCATGACCAAATTTTCAAGTTCAGTGAGGGTCAAAGGAGTATTAGAAAATAAAGGTTTATAAACACAGATTTTGAAGATTAAGCTGAGATCAGATGGAGCTCTATTCTCTGAAGGAAATGTAGATCTAAAGAGTTATGTTAGCAATCTTTATACATGTCTTATTATTAAGTTAAAGACTATGTAAGCATTATTCTTTGTTTTTAGGAGAGTTACAGAGACTAGACCATCTATGCAACTTTTTCCCACAACTGCAAAGTGCAATGTTAGGAACTCTGTGTAGCTCTCAAATAAGTCCACTGTCCAAAGTTACTGTAAGGTGGGCAGGAACTAGAGAAGGGAACTGATGAAACACTGGTTATCTAGCAAAACAATTTCTTTCTGCCCAAGAGCTGTGTGCCTGATATCAATGTAAGAGCTGATAGGACTCCTGTACAGAGCCTCCCCAGGGAGGTTACTGCCACAGCAGTTAGGCATCTTGTGCTCCTACACAGGAACACTTCCAGGCACCAGGCATGCTACAGTCATGAAGTCAGGGACCCCAATCTCAGTCATTGTTGTCCCATTTTTGCTATAATGCATTATACTCTTTCTTAAATTGTCATTTAAGAAGTTTATATATATTGATTTCTGAGTCCATATGAACATTAGTTAACACAGTCTAACATTATATCCAAAACAAGAATCAATCAAAGAAAGGCTGAGAGAGCTTTTAACTTTTCTTTTGTGTAGCAAAATGCTTTTACCTTCTATAATATGAACCTTTAAACAAATCAGGCTGTCAGTAACTCTTAGATATACATTTACATTTAAATTTGAAGTTCTTTATCTCAGTGTAAAAAGTAACAAATTTTACACGTGCCCCATTGATAGCAGGTCCTATAATAGAACATTAAATGATAGAAATTGATCCCCAATAAAATTTACTCTTTATAAGCTTAAAATTACCATTACAGACAAGTTTATCTGGAGAATAGCAGCTCGATAAATTTCCTGCTTTAAAAACTTGTATACCTGAAAAATATGAACACATTTAATATACAACTAGAAACCATTTTACAATTACCTTGACACTTTTTTTCTTACCAAATTTAGTTTTTTTAAGAAAAATGTAGACTCTGTAACACAGTACAATACTTTAACAGTTGTTTAACCATAATTGTATACACCCCAATTTTTAAGACTAATTGTTCTAAAGAATAAAACTTAATAGACACAAAGTTAAGAGTAAATTAGTGTTTCTAAGAAATCCTTGTTATTTTACCATATAGATTAAACTTTGGTTTATATCAGAACATTAGTATTTCACCTTAGGCAAAACCTTAAATAGCTTTAGCTGTCTCACATACATACAACCAACTTAGTTACACGCAAACTTGTTGAAACTTGCCCTTTACATACACAGACTTTCTTAGCACTTACTTAGACCCTCATGTATTTCATCATACAAGCACTTTCTTACCCAGAAACATTTCCTTTTTCCTTTTACTAAATATATTTCCATACCCAGAACCTTTTATTTTCTTTTTCCTATTTGTTGACCCCTTTTTGTTCCCATTCTGAAACAACTCTTATGAAATTTCTGAATTTAGATAAATTGCTCTATTTTAATAAGATTAAATAGTTTGTTGTTTATAGTACTCTAATTGAAACACAGTTGAAACTTTTGGGACCCTTTGTATATAGAATTCCACTTGTTAGGACATAACTCTTAGTAACTTTGTTTTTAGTTTAGTGATGACACAAAGCAAGTTTAAACCCTTTTATTTACCAACCTATGAAAACACCAATAAGGTTTAAGTATGATACCCCATGGAATTTGAGGAGTTAAGAGTACCTGATGTTATTTAACAATGAGCATTTTAATTTTGCAAATTAATCAGATGTCACCAACAAACACATTTGAGTAGTCCCATACATGTTAACTCTAATTTACTTATTCTGTAAAAACCAAGAAAGCAGGCAGGTGTCCTGAACAGTATTTGCTGTCTCTTTCCTGTTGAAGAAAAGTCCTAGGAACAATTGATATTAGACATTTTATTAACATCAATATTTTATTTGCTTGACCACCTAGAGACTTGTGAGTTATTTTCAAAGACAATTACATTTACTTTCATTAGTTTACCCAATTTGAATTGAACCTTTAAATTACATGAATTAAAAGTATTTGGATCCATTTTAAAAAATTTAATTTTTATGCACGCTTATATTTAACACAAAACTAAAGGCCTTGTAATATTCATCTCCATTGCAATGTAGCAGATGTTTAAAAATAACTCGAGTTGGATAAAAAGAACTGATCAAAAATCATTAACCTAGGTCTGTAGGATCGAGGGTGAGACTCAGAGGGGTCACCATGGATTGCCCCATTTCAGTCTTGCTGGTAAAAAAAGGAATTTAAGAAACAGGCACACAAGAAAACATAGACCAGACAACAGATTACAAGCGCTGCGCGTCTTGGTCGGAGAGTGCAAGCCCCTCCGGCCAAAAACAAGTCCCGATGAATCGAGCACCAAACAAGTCCCGACGGATCGGGCACCAAACAAGTCCCGACGGATCGGGCACCAAAATCCCTAGGACGTCTCCCAGGGTAGCAGGAGAGAAGTCAGAGTTCGTCAACTCCTTCTCAGACTGCCCAAACTACAAATGGAACACGCGTGCCCCTACAAAGTACAATCGCTGCGCTTCAGAACTAACAAGACAAAGCAACTACACAAGACAGACAAAGACAGACAATAACCCCCTGCTGGCCAGCTTAACTCACCTCCCAGAGTATTTGGCCGTTCCTCGGGCAGGGGTTCGGGGTGTCGAGGGGATATCTCGGTGGGACCTCCAAATGAAAGACCCTAAGCCCCCCTGTCCAAGGAAGAACTCACGTGATCCCTGGCTGCAAAAGCAAGAGGCAGTTTATTGATTACACAGGCGCCTGCGGGTGCGCAGCAAAACCTCAGCCGGAGCTTCGGTTATGTGGCACACCGGGCTTTTTGGGGTACAGGTTTTTATAGGGTAAAGGGGCAGGTTTCGCGCGCGCGGTAAGCAACAGGTTTCCTATTGGTTATTTTGAATCCAGCACGTACACAGCACATAGGTTACTTGAAGGGTAAGGTTATTATATCCCAAAAAAATCCACAATTATTACTTGGTATTCTTGGTATTTTTATGGTTCCTGGTTCCCGCTTATCAGTTCCTGATTGTTCAGGCACTCCCTGGGACCCGATGATCTATGCTTTCCCAACCGCCCTATTCTTTCTTAACCTAGTTATCAGTTTAACGACCTCCAGGTAGGTCGTGCAACCTTCCCAGGGGGGGGGGTTTGGTAGAGTGTCCTAGGTCATGGGTTTAAGACAAAGAGCTGGGGCCTTTCATTACTATTATTACAACTACTCTGTAAGAAATGCTTCATGTGACCACAAAACTCAGTATTGTAAAACATGATTACATGAGTAAATCTTTCAAATATAATGCCTTGTGAAGCCAAGAAAGTATAGAAAACATCATCCTTAGGAATGATTGAAGGAATAAACTGGAAAATTACTATCTAAAAGAACATCAAAATATCATTTATATTCTTGTCTAAATGTATTATATATTGTTCTTTGTCTAATTAGCCTGACCTAGCTATTTTCCACATTCACTAATGGCATTATGTGGTTGCAAGGCAAATTTTTGCTCTAAATTTTACCTTTTCATATTATCTTCCCAGTCCCCTATAAGAACATTCACACCATAGGCATATTTCTTGCTTGTAAAATTTACTATTTCCAGAAACTATGCCAATTACTGTTAACAAACCCTGTGTTTATATGGCAAACAGAAACAGTAGCCCTTGATTTCCATAAAATCACACTTATTGAGTGGATTTCTATTTATAGACACTGTGCAGAATGTTAGCATGTACAAGACTAACAAGAATAAAACTTTATTAACCCTCTGAAGTAGGGGTCAAGAGCTCTTTGATTATTTTTTTTAAACTGGAGTAAAATGAGAAAAGTAATCAGTTTGCATAGATAACTGATCTAAAATTGATAAAAATTGATCCTCAAGATCTACACCTATATAAATTCTACTGAAAAACTTTTCTTTGGATATTTAAATGTGATGTGTTCTTTGTTGTATGTTAAAAAGGAAAATAAATGGTGAGATGATATTGCCACAAATATTTGGCAAACTTGGAGTCTTTTTTAGAATTTTTGTAATTCACTAACTTACAACCCATTCTAAATATTTTCATTATACTTTGCAGTTCACTAAAGAAATACATTTGTTTTACAATTTTGTAGTGTTCAATGTAGCTGATTTTTTTTGAAGTATGATATTTTTGACCCATTCATAGCTCTTTGTGTTTTTTTTTAATCCAATGGTTGTTTGGTTCTTATGCATTTTCACATGTCCTCATCATTTTCCTTCTCACTTTTTTCTTTCTTTTTTCCTTTTTTCTTTATGGTTAAGGTTTAAATGGCTCTCAAGTGACTCAGTGCAAGAATTAACTCATACTTTTTCTTTATGACACAAAAAGAATCATTTTATACCTCAATTATGCCTTAGTTTCTCACTTAAAGCTGTAAAGACTAATCACTTCATTTTTTTATTATATGCAGATATTCTCTTTAATTTCCCCAATAAGAGATTTAGTAGATAATTTAGAATAATTATTGTCTTGAATTAAACAAGTATTTTTCAATATAATTTGCCTGTACTTGTTAATCCCACTGCCTTCTTAGAAATCAATCCATCTCCCCACCACCAAAAACATAAGCAAATGAAGTAAATACAGTTCTAATTTTTTGTATATATGTTGAATTATTCTTATGTAACTCAGTAATTGAGAAATTCAAGCATGTAGGGGGAATATTACAGTTTTGTCTAGTTTGTCAACATACAGTTTCTGGTTTTCTATCCAAAAATTAATTTTATGACATCTCTGATGGTGTTTCCATGCTATTTTTAGAATTTTATACTGGAATGTGTTGACATGAATTGAGAACATTTCAACAGCAATACATATGTAATTTTTACCATATAATTTTCTGGTATATTACTGAACACTGCAAGAATTTAACAATCATTCTCTTGTAGATTTAGTGTCTTGCAAATAAAATAGATTTCTTCAGAAAAGTAACCTATGTATAGGCATTCTATAATTCCCTCTCAGGACCTTTTCTACTGCATTTTTCATGTTAGACTCAGTTGACACTTATCCACTTCACATGATATTTGGTGGTCTTTTGATGAAGTTCTGTGCTCTCATAATTGTCTGGTTGCATTTCTGATCAATGTAGTTTTGAGTTTACAAATCTCCCTGCATTTATTCTGCTTACTATTCATTTATGCTGATATCATTAATTGTTTAAATAATATTTTTCACATCTTTTCTCTGATGAATAACATACTGATATATCACCATGAGTTTCTTCACTTTCAAATTTTTTGAGCAGCTTTCCTTGAATGTGTAGAGTATCAAAAACAGATATAGCTTTAAGTGCAAGTAAAATGTTTGAAAAAAACAAAAATATGTGTACAGGTTAGATGAACTACACTGGAAAAATTAGAACACATATAGCAATTTGTAGCTCTGTGAACCTGAGCAATTAAAATTTTCAGCCTCAGTTTCCTCTTATAAAATATAAATAGAGGAGTAACTATGTAAAATATGGTAGAAGAATGAACAAAGCTCTTTTATGTAAAATGCTTAGTTTATCTCACACATAGGATTATCTTGGCTTTAAACAAATATTGTTTTACTTATAAAACTGACACTATTTGTAAAACCATTGAGAAGTTTTGATGTGGGAAGGAGGACACTCTGCATGTGCAGAAATGCTGTAATGGAAGAGACTACTCAGAGAAGGTTAAATTACATGAAAGTAATTTCAATATAATTTAAAAGTGAAAACACATACTTCTTGGAAAAGTAAATATCAGTAGCACAGACCTGGGAGCAGTGTATGACAGCATGGTTCATGTGAATAGAACTAATAGAAAGAGAATGTGTGAGTTTCTCTGACAAAGAGACAATCAGTTTGCATTCAATGGAGAAAGTAAGTGCTGCAAATAAGGAGACTTTAAGTGTCTTCATTTGATTTTGAGACAAAAGGAAAATTTGGAGATTAAATTTTTACAGAGTAAAAGAAGAGGATTGATGTTGAATCCTTTGAGAAGGTTTTTATGTGTTGGTTTGTGTTCTGGATTACTGGAGTACAACATAATGGGCATTGTATAAAAAGTTTATGTACCATTTATAGGATTAGGAGGAATATAATTCATAGATACAAAGGCATTGGTTTTGTGTTGAAAGCAGTGGAGAAGTACAAAAAAGTAGTGCACTTGTCTTTCTCACTTTCTCTTAAACCAGTCTGAAATAGAAAATTGCCATTGCAAGGATGAATTCAGTAAATACACATAAAGTGAGGGGATGGGGATAAAAAAATAGATGTTATTTCAAATGTGGGAATAGTTTGAGAAACACAGAAACAATATTAGAAAGACATTCAGTATGTACTTATTGAATGTTGGGCTTATATTTGTCTGATACATAATATTGAAATGAAAAATTATATACATCATAAACACTTAAAAATGAGTGATTGACTCATACATGCTATTCTTTATTTTTACATAACAAATAAATAGCCAGTTTTTGTGGAATCAACCAACTGAGTGAAGTCAACATCCCACATTATTAAAAACTATAAAAAACTAAACAAAACAAAACAGTAATGAAATAGAAGACAATAAAAATGTCTAGGTAGCTTATCAACTTAAGTATGGTACAAAAATTATACTCAGGGAATGTTACTATTTAGTTTTGATAATACAAAAGAGCAGTTTATGAATGAAAGTCTTTTGTATGATCTAATACTTTTCTGCCAGGTAAGTACTTGCTTACCTGTTAAACTCCATATTTTTCTTTTATAAGCAAAACATTCAAGTTGAACATTAAATTTACAAAGTGGAAATTTTTAGAATGTCAACCTTTTTCTGTTTCCTTATCACTTCAAAATGTTATCTCAAATATCTTCCTCAGTAAAGTAATAGATTTGAAGCTATTAAATTTTTATTATTAAAAATTTATTATTGTTTTTGGAACCATTATACTAATACAAAAAATGCTTGCTGTGTGAGAAATTAATCATAGTGGTTGAATGGTAGTTTAGTAGAAAGTAGTAAGGGATTTCCTTAGAGCTGCTTTAACGGATAGTAACTATATGTATTATGAAAGAGGCTTTCATAACAAGTGTAACAAAAAGATGATTAAAATATGGTTGCTAGAGTGTTCTTGTCAAGAATTAATCTATTCAATTAATTTATATATAATACTAAAATATTTGTATAGATATTTATACCACATTCTCCCTCTTGAAGAGAAAATATACCATAGAAGAAGTTCAGATAGAATATTTTCCTTCTATGCTCCTCTCTCTCCTCCATAGGATAAAAGAGATGCAATACGCTAGTATTATTTTAACATTCTTAGAACATCTGACTCTGCTTCTTTGATCTAATGCCCTGTTAATAAAATATCTCATAGTATCTTTCCTTTAGATCTTACTGTTATTTCTCATTCAATTCATTTTTACCAAACGTGATGTGATTTGATATGAAAAAAGGAAATTAGATGAGCACTAAACAGCATAATATACATCTAGTGATGCATCCAAGGTAATATTATATTCATGGAGCAAGAACATCAAGGAGCACTCATTTGATAATGGACAAAAGAAAATGCTTTTCAAATAAAGTATGCAAGAACCAGAAATATACTTTCATGAGAAATAACCTGAAGACCATTCTTTCATCCCAATCCTGTTAATGATTGTTAAACTGTGATTATAGGCTTTGTAATTAATTTCAAATAATCCAACACCTCTGAGGATTAGTATGGGTTCAATATGATTTGTTAATCAGGATAGAGTCCTTCACAGCTAAGCAGAAATAAAAATTGCAGCATAATGTGAGATTTTGAACACTGGTTTCATGTTCAATGACTGGAAAAAATGCAGAGACATAATACAGGACAATTTTATCATTCTCAGAAAATCCAAACTTTCTCTCCTATTACTACCATACATACCCAGGTCACCACCACCTCTGATCTAAACTCTTACCCTGGAAGTTGTTTTCCCTGTTTCCATTACTTCCTATGCTCACCCTGTTCTATTCACTATGCTGTAATCAGTGCTCTATTTAATAATAAATCATATTATGCCATGCACCCTATCCTGGAATCACTCTGTTACTTTCTGTCACATTATAATATATACTTCTAAATTCTGGTGAAGAGATAAAGGCAAAACATGACATATTCTGACTGCTGTTACTGCTGTTTGCTTCAAGTTACCCTGAGATTCTCCCCTGTCCCACACTAAGGAGTGTGAGGTTTGTATTTATATATTATTTTTCTGATAACAGGGAATAAATCCAAGGAAGCATATCCATAAACACTTAGTCACATTCCAACCATCCCATCTTTATAAAATTTTGAGACAAGGTCTCTCTAATTTGCATTGGGTCTTGAAAGTATAATGCTCCTGACTCACTCTCCCAAGCTGTGGGTATTGAACGCATGTGCCACCACACACAGATAAGGAATGCTTTTACCAGCACATTTGTACTGTTCTGTCCATATGAAATGCTCTCAAAATATTGAGTTTTTTGGTATTGGTATTGATAGTACCTTCTGCCTTCATTTAGGCCTCTATACAAGATATTTTTTACATTATTCAGCCTGGCCTAATACACCTTTCTAAGACCCTTCTATCACCTTACTTAATCTATTATTTCAGTGCACTTCTTTTTCAAAATTTATTTTTATTGTAAACAAATGGAATACATGTTGTTTCTGTTTGTACATGAAGTAAAGGCACACAATTTGTGTAATCATAATTTTCATAGATTAATGGTGCTTGATTCATTCTGTTATTTTTCCTTCAATTTACCCCTCCCACCCCACTTACTGCTCTATACAGTCCCTCCTTCCTCCATTCTTGCCCCCTTCCACCGCACATTATGTGTCATCATCCACTTATCAGTGAGATCATTCATCCTTTGGTTTTATGAGATTGGCTTATCTCACTTAGCATGTTATTCTCCAATTTTACCCATTTGCCTGCAAATGCAATAATTTTATTACTCTTTATAGCTGAGTAATATTCCATTGTATATATATACCACAGTATCTTTATCCATTCATCAAATGAAGGACATTTAGGCTGGTTCCACAAACTAGCTATTGTGAATTGAACAGTTATAAACATTGATGTGGCTGTATCTCTGTAGTATGCTGATTTTAAGTCCTTTGGATATAGGCCAAGGAGTGGGATAGCTGGGTCAAATGGTGGTTCCATTCCAAGTTTTCTAAGAAATCACCATACAGCTTTCCAGAGTGGCTGCACTAATTTGCAGCCCCACCAGCAATGTATGAGTGTACCTTTTTCCCCACATCCTCACCAAACCTATTGTTGTTTGCATTCTTGATAATTGCCATTCTAATTGAGGTGAGATGGAATCTTAGGGTAGTTTTGATTTGCATTTCTCTTATTACTAGAGATGTTGAACAATTTTTCATATATCTGTTGATTGCTGGTTGATCTTCTTCTGTGAAGTGTCTGTTCATTTCCTTAGCCCATTTGTTGATTGGGTTGTTTGTATTCTTGTTGTAGAGTTTTGAGTTCTTTATATATTCTAGAGATTAGTTTTCTATCTGAAGTATGAGTGGCAAAGATTTTCTCCCACTCTGTAGGTTCTGTGTTCACCTTGCTGATAGTTTTCTTTGCTGAGAGGAAGTTTTTTAGATTGAATCCATCCTAGTTATTGATTCTTGCTTTTATTTCTTGTGCTTCCTGTTAAGGAAGACTGATCCTAACCAGACATGTTGAAGATTTGGACCTACTTTTTCTTCCATAAGATGAAGTGTGTCTGGTCTGATTCTGAGGTCCTTGATTCAGTTTCAGTTGAGTTTTGTGCAGGATGAAAGATAGGGGTTTAGTTTCCTTCTGTTGCATATGGATTTCCAGTTTTCCCAGCACCATTTGTTGAAGAGGATATCTTTTCTCCATTGCATATTTTTGGCACCTTTGTCTAGTATGAGAATATTGTATTTATTTGGGTTTGTGTCCATGTCCTCTATTCTGTACCATTCATCTACCTGTCTATTTTGCTGCCAATACCATGCCATTTTTGTTACTAATGCTTTGTAGTATAGCTGAAGTTCTAGTATTGTGGTACCCTCTGTTTCATTCTTCTTGCTAAGGATTGCTTTAGCTATTCTGGGTTTCTTATTCTTCCAGATGAATTTCATGATTGCTTGCTCTATTTCTGTAAGGTACATCATTGGGATTTTATTTATAATTGCATTGCATCTGTATAGTACTTTTGGTAGTATGACCATTTTGACAAAATTAATTCTGCCTATCCAAGGACATGGGAGATCTTTCCATCTTCTAAGGCCTTCCTCAATTTCTTTCTTCAATGTTCTGTAGTTTTTGGTAGAGATCTTTTACCTCTTTGGTTAGATTGATTCCCGAGTTTTTTTTTTTTTGTTTGTTTGTTTGTTTTTTTGAGGTTATTGCAAATGGAGTTGTTTTCCTGATTTTCCTTTCAGATGTTTCATGGCTTGTGTATAAAAATGCTTTAGATTTATGCGTGTTGATGTTGTAGCCTGCTATTTTGCTGAATTCATTGATGAGTTCTAGAATTTTTCTGAAGCAGTTTTTTTGATCCTCAAAATATAGAATCTTCTCATCAGCAAATAATGACAGCTTATGTAACTCTTTTCCTATTTGTATCCCTTTAATTTCTTTATTCTGTCTAATTGCTCTGGCTAGTATTTCAAGAAGGGTGTTGAATAGAAGTGGTGAAAGAGGACTTTCCTGTCTTGTTCCTGTTTTCAAAGGGAATGCTTTTAGTTTTTTCCATTAAGAATGATTCTTGCCATAGACTTAGCATAAATAGCCTTTACAATGTTCAGGCATGTTTCTCCTATCCCTATTTTTTCTAGTGATTTGTGCACGAAAGGGTGTTGTATTTTGTTGAATGCTTTTTCTGTGTCAATTGCAATAACCACATGATTCTTATGCTTAAGTCTATTGACATGATGGATTGTGTTTACTGATTTACAGATGTTAAACCATTCTTGCATTCCAGGGATGAACCCCTCTTGATTGTGGTGCACAATTTTCTTAATATGTTTTTGGATACAGTTTGGCAGTATTTTGTTAAGAATCTTTGCACCTATATTCATCAAGAATATTGGTCTAAAATTTTCTTTCCTTGTTATGTGTTTGCCTGGTTTGGGTATGAGATTAATATTAACTTCATAGAATGAGTTTGGTAGGGTACCCTCATTTTCTATTTACTGGAATACTTTGAGAAGTATTGGGATGAGTTCTTTAAAGATCTTGTAGAACTTCTCTGAGAATCCATCTGGTCCTGGACTTTTCTTGGATGGTAGGTTTTTAATGACTTCTTCTATTTCATTGCTTGATATTGATCTGTTTAAATTGTGTAGGTCCTCCTGGTTCAGTTTGGGAGGAGCATCTGTCTCTAGAAATTTTTTAATGTCTTCAGTAGTTTCTATTTTTTTGGAATACAGATTTTTAAAGTAGCTTCTCATTTTATTCTGTGTCTCAATGGTGTCTGTCGTGATATTTCCTTTTTCATCATGAATTTTAGTTTTCTCTCTCCTTCTCTTTGTTAGTTTGGATAAGTGCTTCTCTAATTTGTTTACTTTCTCAAAGAACCAACTTTTTGCTTTGTCAATTTTTTGAATAGTTTCTTTTGTTTCAATTTCACTGATTTCAGCTTTGATTTAAATTATTTCCTGTTTTCTACTACTTTTCCTGTTATTCTGTACTTCTTTTTCTAGGGATTTGAGCTGTAATGTTAGGTCATTTAGTTGTTGACTTTTCATTCTTTTCTGGAATGCACTCCTTGCAATGAATTTTCCTCTTAGTACTGATTTCATAGTGTCACAGAGATTCTGATATGCTTTATCATCATTCTCATTGATTTTGAAGTTTTTTAATCTCCTCTGTGATGTTTTATATTATCCATATTTTATTCAATAGCATATTATTTAGTCTTCAATTGTCAGAGTAATTTCTGTTTTTTATTTCATCAATGATTTTTACTCTCAGTCCATTGTGTTCTGATAGAACACAAGGCAGTATCTCTATATTTTTGCATTTCCTAAGTCTCCTTTGGGGCATAACATATGGTCTATTTTCAAGTAGGTTCTAAGTGCTGCTGCGAGGAAAGTGAATTCATTCATTGATGGATGGAATATTCTATATATGTCTATTAAGTCTAGGTTATTGATTATGTTATTGACTTCTATGGTTTCTTTGTTTGATTTTTGTTTGGAAGATCTATCCTGTGGTGACAGCAGTGTGTTAAAATCACCCAGAATTATTGTGTTGTGATCTGTTTAATTCCTGAAATTGAGAAGGATTTCTTTGATGTACAGGGATGCACCACTGTTTGTAGCATAAATATTTACTATTGTTATGTCTTCCTGATTTATGGTTCCTTTAAGCAGTATGAAATGTCCTTCTTTATCCCTTCTGAGTAACTTTGGCTTGAACTCCACTTTATCTGATATAAAGATGGAAACCCCCACTTTTTTACTGAGTCCATGTGCATGGTATGTTTTTTCCCATCCTTTTACCTTTAGTCTGTGGATGTCTTTTTCTATGATATGGGTCTCCTTCATGCAGCATATTGTTGGATCTTTCTTTTTAATCCATTCTGCCAGTCTATATCTTTTGATTGATGAGTTTAGACCATTAATGTTCAAGGTTATTATTGAGATATGATTTGTATTCCCAGTCATTTGGGTTTATTTTTTATTTTTAACTTGGCTTGGTTTCTCCTTTGAGTGGATTTTTCTCTAAGGTAGTTCCTCCCTTTGGTGACATAAATTATTGTTTTTCATTTCCTCCTCATGGAATATTTCATGGAGAACATTCTGTAGTGCAGTCTATTTGTAAATTCTTTTAACTTTTGTTTATCATGGAAGAATTTTAATTCATCTTCAAATCTGAAGGTTAGTTTTGCTGGGTATAGGATTCTTGTTTGACAACCATGTTCTTTCAGAACTTGAAATATGTTGTTCAAGGCCCTTATAGCTTTTAGAGTCTGGGTTGAGAAGTCTGCTGGTGTCTGTATTTGTTTCCCCCTATATGTAATTTGATGCTTTTCTCTCACAGCCTTCAAAATCCTATCTTTATCTTGAATGTTAGGCATTTTAATTATAATATGCGTTGGAGTGAATCTGTTGTGATTTTGTTCATTCGGTGTTTTGTAAGCCTCTTGTATTTGATTTTCCATTTCATTCTTCAGGGTTGGGAAATTTTCTCATATTATTTCATTGAATTGGTTGTTCATTACTTTGGTTTGTATCTCTGTGCTTTCTTCAACCCCAACAATTCTTAAATTTGGTCTTTTCATGTTGTTCCATTGTTCTTGGAGATTCTGTTCATGATTTCTTACCATCTTGTCTGTTTGGGCAACTTTATTTTCAAGATTAAATATTTTTGTCTTCATTGTCTGGGGTTCAGTCTTCCAAGTGGTCTAGTCTTTTGGTGATGCTTTCCATTGAGTTTTTAACTTGGTTTATTGTTTCCTTCAATTGAAGGATTTCTGTTTTTTTTTTTTTTTAGAATCTCTTATCTCTTTGTTGAAATGATCTTTTGCTTCCTGCAGTTGCTCTTTCAACTTCTTATAGCTATTATCATTCATTGCCTAAATTTGTTCTCTTATCTCTTCCTTTGCTTTGCAAATCAACTTAATCATGTATAATCTGAAGTCTTTTTCTGACATTTCTTCTGACATACTGTCATTTGATTCTATTAACATAGAATCTAGATTTGTTTGGATCATTTTCTTTCCTTGTTTTTTCATGTTCATGTATCTTTCTCTCTAGCAGTGCAGACCTGGGGTATTGTAGATTTCTCCCTATAGGCTTATAGTGGGCCCATAAGTTCCAAAACCTTTGTTTTAAGGGGGAGAGAAATATTAGCAGTGCCCTATTCAGACAGTATGCAAGCCTAGATCAAATAGCCCCTATGAGAACTTTAACAAAATTGTCATAATAAACAGAATGAGTTCAAATATTTTCTTAAGTAAAACAAGCACATTTGCAGTAAGGTCTGCAGTTTTTATTGGAGGAAAAAGAGGATGCAGAGGGATGTAACTGCTAATGGGAAAAAAGTATATACAGAAGTTCTAGATAATAGAAAGGTTTGGGTATATAATCAAAATAATTTGGATTTTAGCATGCAAAAAGGGAGAAAGGGACTTTGAGGGAACAGGTAAACAGAAGGAAAGGAGAGCAAGAAAAGTAAAGAAATAAAATTTAAAATAGTGCAATAAGGAGAAAAAAGAAAATCTACATTATAACAATCATATAGGGAGACTTTCAAGATGGCGGACTAGAGGGTGGCTGCATTTCATGTTGTTCCAGGATGCAGGATTCAAAAGAGGAGATAGTGAGAGACTTGGGACCAACTCAAAGCTGCCGAGTGAGTCTCTCCCTGTTGGGGAGGCGTCACAGATGGGGCAGTAGCCCCGGCATGCAGGGAACTTTGTGAAGTAGAGTTGCTTGGCCAGACACCCCTCCCCCCCCACAGGAGCGGTAAACACTGACAGCGGGGATCATTGTACAGGAGGCAGCTCAGCAGGTGCTTGGACTCTGAGCAACCACTGGGACTCCGGGCGGCTGCCTGGGGAGGACCTGCGTGGTGAGCTGTTTGGACTCAGAGCCATCACTTCTGAACACCAGGGGGTTGCCTGGAGGAAGAGGAGAAGCACAGCAGGTCGCTTGGTCTAGGAGTGACTGCATCAGAGCCACAGGCGGTTGCCAGAGGAGGAGGTGAGTGGTGAGTTGTTTGGTCTCAAAGTGACTGCTCCTGAACACTGGTGGCCTGCCTGGAGGAGGAGCACGGTGGGTCCCTTGGTCTCTGAGTGACCACTCCTGAACACCCGGGGGGTTACCCCGAGGAGGACGAGGAACAGGGTGTGTCACTTGGACTCGGAGTGACTGCCTAGGGCTACGGGCAGTTGGCAGGAGGAGGAGACGGGAAATGAGTTGCTTGGACTCCTAGTGACTGCATCGGAAACTGGGTGGCTGTCCAGAGGAAGAGGTGTGTGGCGGGTCTCTGGGTCTCAGAGCTACTGTACGGGGCTCCAGGTGGTGGCTCAGAGGATGGACCGCATAGCCAGGCAATTAGGTGCAGAGCAGGGTCCCAGGACCCAGGAAGTTTCTTGGTGGAAGAGCCACACAGAGACATGCCTAGGGGCGGAGCAAAGTTTCCTGGACTGCATGCAGTTTCTCTGAGGAGAGGCAGCCTAAGGAGACTTGTCTGTGAAGGGTGAGGCTCCCAGGCCCAGGAGGTAGGTCTGGGCCCCTGGGAACAATGCAGAGGAAGACAGCCCAGCCCAGGCAGTAGTTGTAGATTGAGGGGAACCTCTAGGAGGGGAACTGAAGAGCGAGACCTCCCCACTGGGTGAGTCTTCCCTGCCAGGTGAGGTTTTCCCACAAGGACGGTAAAACCAGAGACAAAGGCTTAAACAGGCCTTGCCTCAGCCCGCAGCCTAGTTCCCCTTTAGATGACCATTGGTCAACAAGTGGAGGCACCTCTGCCCACTATCAGGGAATATACCCCACCTGAAGACCACCACCCCTAGAGAGGCAGCTTCCTTGTGGAGCACCACATTATCAACTTCCTCCAAGACTGCAGGCTACTGAAGGATCAGAGGGGATATACTAGAAATCTTCAGGGACATTATAAGTCAATAGAAGAAATCTGCAATATCTTAATGTCCCACTGATTCCTGAACAATATGAGAAAACAAGGGAAGAAAATGCCCCAAACAAATCTAGATGTTACAACAATAAAATCCAACGACAGCATGGCAGAAGAAATGACAGAAAGGGAGTTCAGAATGTACATAATTAAAATGATCAGAGAAGCAAACAATGAGATGAAAGAGCAAATGCAGGCATTGAATGATGAGATGAAAGAGCAAATGCAGGCATTGAATGATCTCACCAATTGACAGTTAAAAGAGCAAATACAGGAAGCAAAAGATCATTTCAATAAAGAGTTAGAGATATTGAAAAAAAAACCAAACAGAAATCCTTGAAATGAAGGAAAAAAAAACAAATTAAGAACTCCATAGAAAGCATAACCAATAGGATAGAACACCTGGAAGACAGAACCTCAGATGTTGAAGACAAAATATTTAACCTTGAAAACAAAGTTGAACAAACAGAGAAGATGGTAAAAAATCATGAACAGAATCTGCAAGAACTATGGGATATCATGAAAAGGCCAAATTTGAGAATTACTGGGATTGAGGAAGGCTTAGAGAAATAAACCAAAGGAATGAACAATCTATTCAAAGAAATAATATCAGAAAATTTCCCAAATCTGAAGAATGAAATGGAAAATCAAGTTCAAGAGACTTATAGGACTCCAAATACACAAAATTACAACAGACCCACACCAAGGCACATTATAATGAAAATACCTAACATACAAAATAAAGACAGAATTTTAAAGGCTGTGAGAGAAAAAAACCAAATTACATTCAGGGGGAAACCAATACAGATATCAGCAGATTTTTCAATCCAGACCCTAAAAGCTAGAAGGGCCTGGAACAACATTTTTCAAGCTCTGAAAGAAAATGGATGCCAACCAAGAATCTTATACCTAGCAAAACTTACCTTCAAATTTGATGATAAAATAAAATCATTCCAAGATAAACAAAAGCTCAAAGAATTTACAAAAAGAAAGCCAGCATTACAGAACATTCTCAGCAAAATATTCCATGAGGAAGATTTAAAAAACAAAGAAGCAATTCAGCAAAGGGAGGAATTATAGTAAAGGAACTGTCAAATAAAGAAGGAACCAAGGTGGGTCAAATAAATAAATAAATAAATAAATAAATACATAAATAAATAAAATTTTAAAAATGAACCAAATGATCAGGAATACAAATCATATCTCCATAATAACCCTGAATGTTCATGGCCTGAATTCATCAATCAAAAGACATAGACTGGCAGATTGGATTAAAAAGAAAGATCCAACAATATGTTGCCTGCAAGAGACTCACCTCATAGAAAGAGATACCCATACACTAAAGGTGAAAGGATGGAGAAAAACATATCATGCACATGGACTCAGCGAAAAAGCTGGAGTATCCATCCTCATTTCAGATACTGTGGACTTCAAGCAAAGTTAGTCAGAAGGAATAAAGAAGGACATTTCATACTGCTTAAGGGAAGCATAAATCAGCAAGATATAACAATCATAAACATCTATGCCCCAAACAGTGGCTCATCCATGTATGTCAAACAAATCCTTCTCAATTTTAGAAACAAAATAGACTATAACACAATAATACTAGGTGATTTTAACACGCCTCTCTCACCACTGGACAGATCTTCCAAACAAAAATTGAATAAAGAAACCATAGATCTCAATAACATAATCAATAATTTAGACTTAACAGACATTTATAGAATATACCATCCAACCAAGAGTGAATACACTTTCTTCTCAACAGCACTTGGATCCTTTTATAAATTAGACCATATATTATGCCACAAAGCTAATGTCAGCAAATACAAGAAGATAGAGACACTACCTTGTATTCTATCAGATCATAATGGATGAAGTTAGAAATAAATGAAAGAGTAAAAAACAGAAACTACTCCAACACCTTGTGATTAAACAATATGCTATTATATGATGAATGGATAACAGAAGATATTAGGAAGGAAATTTAAAAATTCTTAGAGGTAAATGAGAACAAAGAAACATCATATCAAAATCTCTGGGACACTATGAAAGCAGTACTTAGAGGACAATTTATATCATGGAGCACAATTAATAAAAAAGGTAACACTCAATAAATAAATGACCTAACACTACAGCTCAAAGCCCAACACCAAAAAGAAGCAGACCAATACCTAAATTAGTGGAAGACAGGAAATAGTTAAACTCAGACCTGGAATCAATGAAATTGAAACAAAAGAAACATACAAAAAATTGACAAAATAAACAGTTGTTTCTTCAAAAAAATAAACAAAATTGATAAACCTTTAGCCACACTATCAAAGAGAAGATGAGAGAAAATGCAAATCACTAAAATTCAGAATGAACAAGGAAATATCACAACAGACACGACTGAAATACAAAACATAAGTAGAAGCTATTTTGAAAATCTATACTCCAACAAAATAGAAAATTTTGAAGACATCAACAGGTTTCTAGAGACATATGAATTGCCTAAACTGAACAAGGAGGACATACACAATTTAAATAGACCAATTTCAAGTAATGAAATAGAAGAAGTCATCAAAAGCCTACCAACAAAGAAAAGTCCAGGACCAGATGGGTTCTCAGCCGAGTTCTACAAAACCTTTAAAGAAGAGCTCATTCCAATACTTCTCAAAGTATTCCATAAAGTAGAAGAGGAGGGAACCCTCCCAAAATCATTCTATGAAGCCAATATCACCCTGATACCTAAACCAGACAGAGACACATCGAGGAAAGAAAATTTCAGACCAATATCCTTAATGAACATCGACGCAAAAATTCTCAACAAAATTTTAGCAAATCGCATACAAAAACTTATTAAAAAGATAGTGCACCATGATCAAGTGGGTCTCATCCCAGGGATGCAAGGTTGGTTCAACATCAGGAAATCAATAAATGTAATTCACCATATCAATAGACTTAAAATCAAGAATCACATGATTATTTCAATAAATGCAGAAAAAACATTTGATGAAATACAGCACTCCTTCATGCTCAAAACACTAGAACAAATATGGACAGTGGGAACTTTCCTTAACATTGTAAAGGCCATCTATGCTAAGCCCATGGCTAATATCATTCTAAATGGTGAAAAACTGAAAGCATTCCACCTAAAAACTGGAACAAGGCAGGGATGCCCTCTTTCCCCACTTCTTTACAGTATCATCCTTGAAATTCTAGCCAGTGCAATTAGACAGACCAAAGAAACTAAAGGAATACGAATAGGAAAAGAAGAACTCAAATTATTCCTATTTGCTGATGATATGATTATATACTTAGAGGAACCAGGAAAATCCACCAGAAAACTTTTAGATCTCATAAGTGAATTCAGTAATATAGCAGGATATAAGATCAATGCACATAAATCTAAGGCATTTTTATACATAAGTGATGAATCTTCAGAAAGAGAAATTAGGAAAACTACCCCATTCACAATAGCTTCAAAAAAATAAAATATTTGGGAATCAATCTCACAAAAGAGGTAAAAGACCTCTACAATGAGAACTACAGAACACTAAAGAAAGAAATTAAAGAAAACCTTAGAAGATGGAAAGATCTCCCATGTTCTTGGATAGGAAGAATTAATATTGTCAAAATGGCCACACTACCAAAAGTGCTATACAGATTCAATGCAATTCCAATTAAAATCCCAATGATATACCTTACAGAAATAGAGCAAGCAATCATGAAATTCATCTGGAAGAATAAAAAACCCAGAATAGCTAAAGCAATCCTTGGTAGAAAGAGTGAAGCAGGGGGTATCGCAATACCAGATCTTCAACTCTACTACAAAGCAATAGTAACAAAAACAGCATGGTATTGGTACCAAAATAGAAAGGTGGATCAATGGTACAGAATAGAGGACATGGACACAAACCCAAATAAATACAATTTTCTCATACTAGACAAAGGGGCCAAAAATATGCAATGGAGAAAAGATAGCCTCTTCAGCAAATGTTGCTGGGAGAATTGGAAATCCATATGCAACAGAATGAAAATAAACCCATATCTCTCACCATGCACGAAACTAAACTCAAAATGGATTAAGGACCTTGGAATCAGACCAGAGACCTTGCATCTTATAGAAGAAAAAGTAGGGCCAGAGCTTCAACATGTCGGCTTAGGACCAGACTTCCTCTACAGGACTCCCATAGCACAAGAAATAAAAGAAAGAATCAATAACTGAGATAGATTCAAACTAAAAGCTTTCTCTCAGCAAATGAAACTAGCAGCAATGCAAAGAAAGAGCCTACAGAGTGGGAGAAAATCTTTGCCAATCATAGTTCAGATAGAGAACTAATCTCCAGAATCTATAAGGAACTCAAAAAACTCTACACCAAGAATTCAAATAATCCAATCGACAAATGGGCTAAGAAAATGAATAGACACTTCACAGAAGAAGATCTACAATCAATCAACAAACATATGGAAAAATGTTCAACATCTCTAGTAATAAGAGAAATGCAAATCAATACCACCCTATGATTCCATCTCACCCCAATTAGAATGGTGATTATCAAGAATACAAGCAACAACAGGTTTTGGCGAGAATCGGGGAGAAAGGTACACTCATACATTGCTGGTGGGGCTGCAAACTAGTGCAGCCACTCTGGAAAGCAGTGTGGAGATGCCTTAGAAATCTTGGAATGGAACCACCATTTGACCCAGCTATCCCACTCCTTAACCTATACCCAAAGGACTTAAAATCAGCATATTACAGAGATACAGCCATATCAATGTTCATAGCTGCTCAGTTCACAATAACCAGATTGTGGAACCAACCTAGATGTCCTTCAATTGATGAATGGATAAAGAAACTGTGGTATATATATACAATGGAATATTACTCAGCCATAAAAAATGATAAAATTATGGCATTTGCAGGCAAATGGATGAAATTGAGAATATCATGCTAAGTGAGATAAGCCAATCTCAAAAAACCAAAGGACGAATGATATTGCTAATAAGTGGATGATGACACATAATGGGGTGTGGGAGGGGTTAGTGTTAGGGTCAGAGTTAGGTTTAGGGAGGGGGACAAGAATGGAGGAAGGAAGGACTGTATAGAGGGAAAAGAGGGGTGGGAGGGAAGGGAAAAAATAACAGAATGAATCAAACAACATTACCCTATGTAAATTTATGATTACACAAATTGTATGCCTTTACGCCATGTACAAACAGAGAAACAGCCTGTATCCCATTTGTTTACAATAAAAAAAAAAGAATTAAAGCAGCTTCCCAGTTTGGAAATTCCTTAGAACACTTGGAATGGAATCATTTGACCCAGTTATCCCACTCCTCAGCATATACCCAAAGGACTTAAATTCAGCATACTACAGTGACACAGCTACATTGATATTTATAGCAACTTAATTCACAATAGCTAAGCTATGCAACACACCTAGGTGCCCTTCAACAGATGAATGGATAAAGAAATTGTGATATATATATACACAATGGAATATTACTTAGCCTTAAAGAAGAATGAAATTATGGTTTTTGCCGGTAAGTGGATGGAACTAGAGAATATCATTCTGAGTAAAATAAGTCAATTCCAAAAAACAAAGGCTAAATGTTCTCTCTAATATGTGGATGCTGACTCGCAATAGGCAGCGAGGTGGAAGGAGGAGGGGAGGTTCACCAAATGGATAGAGGGGAGTGGGGGATGGGAATGGGAAAGACAGTAGAATGAATCGGATCAGATATAACATTCCTAAGCTCATATATGAATACATAACCAGTGTAACTCTACATCATGTACAACCACAAAAATGGGAGGTTATACTCCATGTATGTATGATACATCAAAATATATTTTATCATTATGTATAACTAAAAAGAACAAATTAAAAAAAAGAATTAAAGCAAAAAAAAAAAGACAATCATATATTATTTAAACCTCCCAGTCTTCAGTAGCCTGATGCATGAGAGGTACCTGACAGTTAACTCCAAGTCTACAGCAGGCTCCTCAGTATGGGCTTTGCCCCACCTAAAGATTGGAGCTATGGCTTCCAGGGTTATCCAAGATGGCTGCTCTGGCTTCCAAATGTGTTGGCAAATGGGAAGCTACAGCTCGGGGTGTGGATGTGCTCAGCTGGAGGTCCTGGAGGTGGAGTGCAGTTTTTCAGACAGGGTTCCTGAATGTCAGGTGTGTTTGGTGTGATTGTGGGATCCTTGAGGTGAGGTGCAATCAGTTGGTCTGGGGTCCCAGTGATAGGATGCAGTCAGTTGCTCTGGGGGTCCTGGTGGCAGGGAGCAGTCAGTCATTGTGAGGGTCCCGGAAGCAGGGAGTGATCGGTCAGGCTGAGGGATCCTGGAGACAGGGCTCTGTCAGTTTGGCCAGGCGTCCTACAGGTCCTGGCTTCTATCTCAAAATGGCAACAGCCACATGTAATCAAATCTTCAGGTACTGTAACGGTGAACTTCCAGGCAACAGCAGGCAGCTGGTGCTCCACTGGTGGTCAGCAATCAGTTTGCTGACTCTTGTTGGATCATTGAAAGGTGAACCTCATGCGGTGGGTGATGGATAGTTGTAAGGCAGGTGATGGACAGGCAAGAGGTAGGCAATTGGCTGATGATAGGTGCCTGACAGTGATCAATCTGAACTCAAAATAGGCATCGATATGCTGGCGGACTACAGGTGATCACAGTAGAGAAATGGGGTAAACAGCAGGGGATTGATAAGCAGCAAAAACTGCCTCACGAAGAAACAGATATCCTCTGCTTGAAAGCGGAGTTACAGAGTGACAAGGAGTACAGCCTCCCTCTAGTCTGCCATTTTGGATCCCTCTTCATTTCACTTCTTACTGTAAAATATTTCATGTGTGCTTGCTAATTTCTTTCTCATCCAGTAAACATAAGGTACATGAGGGAAGGGGCTTGTTTGTTAATTCCAGGGTCAAGCAAGTATTAGGACCTTAAATATGTAATCTGATGCTTTTCTCTCACAGTCTTTTAAATCCTGTTTTTATTTTTTATGTGAGATATTTTCATTATAATGTGCCTTGGCGTGTATCTGTTGTAATTTTGTGCACTTGGTGTTCTGTAAGCACTTGTATTTAATTTTCCATTTAATTCTTCAGTTTGGGAATTTTTTTAATATCATTATATTGAATAGGTTGTTCATTCTTTTGCTTTGTATCTCTGTGCCTTCCTCAATCCCAATAATTTATAAATTTGATCTTTTCAAGATGTCCCAGAGTTCTTGGAGATTTCACTCATGATTTCTTACCTTTTTCTCTGTTTGGTCAACTTTATTTTTGAGATTAATTATTTTGTCTTCATTGTCTGAGGTTTTGTCTTCCAAGTGATCTAGTCTGTTGGTGATGCTTTCCATTGATTTTTTTATTTAGTTTATTGTTTCCTTCATTTCAAGGTTTTCCATTTGATATTTTATTTTATTTTTTATTTTTTGGAACTCTTTCTCTATTGAAATGGTCTTTTGCTTCCTGCAGTTGCTCTTTCAACTGCTTATTGGAGTGATCATTCATGACCTGCTTTTGCTCTTTTATTTCAACCTTTGTTTCATAAATCATTTTAATTATGTATATTTGAAAATCATTTTCTGACATTTCTTCTACCATACTATCACTGGGTTCTTTGAATATAGAATCTAGGTTTGTTTGAAACATTTTCTTCCCTTGTTTTTTAATGTTGTTCATGTATTTTCACCTCTAGCAGTGCAGATCTTGGGTATTTCAGTTTCCCCCCATATGCTTATAGTGAACCTATAGGTTTCCAAAACCTCTTCTTTAAGTGGGAGATCAATATTAGCAGCACCCAATACAGAAAATATACAGACCTAAACCAAATATCCCCTTTGAAGACATTAACAATATTGTCATAATAAACAGAGAAGATGATTTCAAATATTATCTACAGTATAACAGATAGATTTGCAATAAGGTTTGCAGTTTCTAATTGAGGACAAAGAAAATAGGGAGGAGTGTAAGATGGAACTGTTAATGGGATAAGAAAAGAGTATATAGAAATTCTATATTGTAGAAAGAATAAAAATGTAATCAAAAGAAGTTGGTTGTTAGCATGATAAAGGGGAGAAAGATACTCTGAGGAAATAGGTAAGCAAAAGGAAAATAGAGCAAGAAAAGTAAAGAAATAATAACAATTTTTTTCAAAAATGAGAAAAAGAAGACAAAAATATCTTCTGTATTACATTTATATGTTATTCAAACCTCCCAGTCTTCAGTAACATGAAGCATGATAGGTACCTGACAGTGAGCTTTCAGTCTCCAGCAGATGTCTCAGGGTGGAATTTGCACCACTTTAAAATGGGAGCTTCTGCCTTCAGGATAATCTGAGATGGCCATGCTGACATACAAATGTGTTGGCAAGTGGGGAGCTGCAGTTTGGGGCATGGGCATGGTCAGTTGGGGTCCTGGAGTTGCAGTGCATTTTGTCAGGTAGAGGTCCTGGAGAGGGGGCTTGGTCACTCCAGCTAGGGGTCCTGTAGGTGCTGGCTATTGTCTCAAAATTGCATCATCTATGTGTAACTAAACTGGCAGGTACTGTGGCAATGGAATTCCAGACAACAGCAGGCAATTGGCAATCCACTGGCAGTCTGCAGTCTGCAGTCTACCGGTGGATGATCAGCAGGTGGGCCTCTCTCAGTGGGTAATGAGTAGGAGAAAGGCAGGTGATGGATAGGCAAGAGGCAGGCAAATGAGCAAATGGCAGATGATAGGTGCCAGTCAGTGAGCAATCTGCACTCAAAAAGTAGTCAGTATGCTGGCAGACTGCAGGTGATCTCAGTGGATAAATGAGGTAAACAGCAGGGGATCATTAAGCACAAAAGACTATCTCACAGAGAAACAGATATCCTCTGATTGAAACTTGAGTTACAGAGCAGCAAGGAATGCAAACTCCATCTAGTCCACCATCTTGGATCCCAACCAGAAGTTTTGACTTAAGAACTATTGAGAAAGGGTGACATCTGTGCAGTCATCTTGTATACACAAGCTATTTCAAGAACTGACTTGTAAAACCCCCCAGGAAAGGGTGTGCAAACATTAAGAAACTATCTTAATCACCAGGATGCTGGCAGCTGTGGCAGAGTCCTCAAGAGTCAATACAGGACATACAGGATGTGCTGGGCCCCAGGCTTATCAAGGCTGTTCAGATATCAATGTGAGAAATGTGCAGCTGCCTGGAAACCTTTTCTATTAAGGACAGGGGGTCCTACCACAACTCATCTCCTGCACAGTTCATCCCTTCCCTTCTCCCTTCTTCCTCCAGGACCATTCAGTTTTGTCGAGAACCAATGAGATTCAAATAAAGTGGTGGAACCAAACCAAAAGAGGACAAATGTTTAGCTGTTCAAATGTTAACAAATTATGTACAGATTTTTGTGTGTGAATGCTTGAAAATCCCTAAAATAGAGTGCTTTCTCACCCCTCTGGGCCACTCCACACTCAGCCATTTTAGTGGTCTGAGAGGCTGGTTGTGGTCCAAATTTGAGCTTTCAATAAAACCTCGTGTGTGTCTTGCTTTACCATGTGTGTGTTTGACTCTCTGGGGATTGGTCGATATTGGACCCTAACATTTGGGGGCTCAGGAGACTCTGCCCCAGGAGAGACAAACAGCCCATGGTGCCTAGGTTTGTAAGGAGATTTGCCATGGAAGGAGGATTGGCCACCTCCATTTGGTGGGACAGATGTCCCCATTAGAGTTTGGTTGAGAATTCTCATTTGGTGGAAGGAAAGGGTCGTGAGTGACCCTCAAGTTCCACTGTTAGAAGTCTTGGGAGATGTCCCCCCCAACAATCAGGAATAGCACCAAAATCCCCAGTGGATGCCATTTGGGCAACTTTTTGGTAAAGGATCCTTTGTCTGCTTTTGGTAGCGTGAATGCGAAGGGCATTGTGCCTGTGAGAGTGGTGTGGTTGCCGACTGGTGAATGTTGGAGAGTCCTCTGAAAATTTGTTTCACTGCATGTATTGCCTCCCTAATCCTTTTCAGACGGCTTGGTCCTTTTCTCATTATTATAGGACAGGCTCAGGTAACTCCTAAGACTTTCCTCCTGAATCACTTCTCAGAGGTCCGCACCAGAGAATGGAACTTTGGTGTGAAGCACCTAAAGAAGGGTAAGTTTGCTACATTCTGCTCCACGGAGTGGCCAACCTTCACTGAGATCTATGCTAAGGGAGGTAAGTGAGCTCTCTCCATGCATCCCACATCTGTTTGAGGTGCAGCTTTCTATCTCTTTATTTTTGGAGGGTAAAATGGGCACCCATTGGCTACATAAATGCAACTAGGGCAACTGCCATCCTTCAAGACTCAGGTGAGAGGTTCCCAGCCTAGGCAAGTTCCAATAACCTGCTCTGTTCATACCAGGCATGTTGGAATATGCCAAAGCCATTTCCTACTTTTTTTTCCAGGACCAGAGCACAGTTGCCATTAGTACGAAGTGTCTCTAGTCCTCACCCATCCAGGATGCATGGAAGTGGAGGAAAGGTTGGAACAACTGTGGGGTTCTCTGACCCTGGCTACTCTCAGGTGAACCCCAAAGGTTCCTTCTCCAAACTCCCCCTCCCAACTGCCCTAAGGGGTATCCAGGGTGATCAGTTGAGGAATGGCACTGAGGGAAACACCAATTACCATTGCCTCCATATGGGCTGCACAACACTCTGGCACATACACTCCCTCCTGGATGCTCCCCTTCCCTTGCCAGTCAGATATTAGAAATTCAAACTGCAGTATTAATACCTTGGACGATTAGTATGAAAATGCCCAGGTTCCCTTTGTTCGCATAGCCTTCAATATTATATCTACAGCCTCCTATTACTGATCCTGCACTTAAATGTGCTCAGTGTGTTCTCTTTAAGCTGCAAGAGGAAAGTATTTAAAATCAACCCCTCCCATTATATCCTCCAAGAAAAGGGCATTATACACCTAAGAACCAATAGATGTTCCCTCACCCTCCGGAGATTCCTTTAGTCTACAGGGGAAAAAATAGGCAAAAGGCACACTTTTTATCAAGAAAAGTTCCTTTCATATGTTACTATGCTTGACATCAATAATCTCTACCATGAGAGGAGAAAGCCTTGAGGAATCACCTACTAAGGGAGGAAAATCAAGGGAACCCTCCCAACTTAAGACAGACAAAAATAAGTTTAGGAAGGTTTTTGGAAGATCCTAATAAATATTGAGATGTTTCAAAAAATACACCAAATATTTGACTTCACCTGGAAAATTAGGCTATTAACCATCTAGAGCACAGGCAGTTCCCAGAAACCATTGTAACTGGGATTCACATAATGAGTATGATGTCTAGAAAACTATTATGAGGCCATCAGGAAAATCCTGCTATTTTCAAGGAGAGACTCAGGAAGGAAATTAGAAAACACACCACCCTAAATCCTGAATCCATAAAGGACCAACTACTTTTAAGTATAAATTTATCATTCACTCAGCCCCAAACATTTAGAGAAAATTACAAAAATTGGCACGTGACCCTGATCAATCATTGGATGATCTTCTCTAGCTTGCATATTCCATTCTTTTTAAATTTATTTTTATTGTAAACAAATGGGATACAGGTTTGCACATGGATAACAGTATACCATTTGTGTAATCATACATTTACATAGTGTAATAATGTTTGATTTGTTCTGTTATTTTTTCCTTTCCCCCACCCCTCCCAACCTGCTTTCCCTCTATATATTTCCTCCTTCCTCCATTCTTGCCCCCTCACAACCCCCATTATGTGTCATCATCCGCTTATCAACAGGATCACTAGTCCATTGGTTGCTTCAGATTGGCTTATCACACTTAGCATATTTTCCAATTTCATCCATTTGCCTTCAAATGCCATAATTTTATTATTCTTTATATCTTCTTTATATCTGAGTAATATTACATTGTGTGTGTGTGTGTGTTTGTGTGTGTGTGTGTTTGTGTGTGTGTATATATATATCAGTTTCTTTATTCATTCATCAATTGAAGGACATCTAGGTTGGTTCCACATGCACAGTCTGGCTATTATGAATTGAACAGCTATGAACATTGATGTGGCTTTATCTATTTAGTATGCTGATTTTAAGTCCTTTGGGCAGAGACTGAGGAGTGAGATAGCTGGGTCAAATGGTGATTCCATTCCAAGTTTTCTAAGGAATCTCCACATTGGTTTCAAGAGTGGCTGCACTAATTTGCAGCCCCACCAGCCCCTTTTCCCCACATCTTCTACAACACCTATTGTTGTTTGTAATCTTGATAATTGCCATTCTAATGGGGGTGAGATGGAATATTAGTGCAGTTTTGATTTGCATTTCTCTTATTACTAAAGATGGTGAAAATTAATTCATATGTATGTTGATTGCTTGTAGATCATCTTCTGTGAAGTATCTGTTCATATCCTTAGCCCATTTGTTGATTGGTTCATTTGTATTCTTCATGTAGAGTTTTTTGAGTTCTTTCTATATTCTGGAAATTAGTTCTCCATCTGAAGTATGAGTGGCAAAGATATTCTCCTACTCTGTAGGCTTTATCTTTGCATTGCTGATAGTTTTCTTTGCTGAGAGAAAGCTATTTATTTGAATCTATCCCAGTTATTGAATCTTGCTTTTAATTCTTGTGCTATGGGAGTCCTATAAAAGGAAGTCTGATCCTAAGCCAACAAGTTGAAGATTTGGACCTACTATTCCTTTTATAAAATGCAGGGTCTCTGGTCTGATTTCAAGGTCCTTGATCCATTGTGAGTTGAGTTTTGTTCAGGGTGAGAGATAGGGAATTACTTTCATTCTGTTGCATTTGAATTTCCAGTTTTCCCAGCACCATTTGTTGAAGAGGCTATCTTTTCTCCATTGCATATTTTTGGCACCTTTGTCTAGTATGAGAATATTGTATTTATTTGGGTTTGTGTCCATGTCCTCTATTCTGTACCATTCATCTACCTGTCTATTTTGCTGCCAATACTATGTCATTTTTGTTACTAATGCTTTGTAGTATAGTTGAAGTTCTGGTATTGTGATACTCCTGTTTCATTCTTCCTGCTAAGGATTGCTTTATCTATTCTGGGTTTCTTATTCTTCCAGATGAATTTCCTGATTGCTTGCTCTATTTCTGTAAGGGACATCATTGGGATTTTAATTGTAATTCCATCAAATCTGTATGCACTTTTGGTAGTGTGGCCATTTTGACAAAATTATTTCTGCCTATCCAAGAACATGGGAGATCTTTTTATCTTCTATGGTCTTCCTCAATTTCTTTCTTCAATGTTTTGTAGTACATGTTCATTGAAAAGATCTTTTACCTATTTGGTTAGATTGATTCCCAAGTATTTTATTTTATTTTTTTTTCCCAATCACAAATGGAGTTGTTTTCCTCATTTCCCTTTCAGATGTTTCATCACTTTCATATAAAAATGTTTAGATTTATGCATGTTGATTTTATAGCTTGCTATTTTGCTCAATTAATTGATGAGGTCTAGAAGTTTTCTGGAGGAGTGTTTTTGATCCCCTAAATATAGAATAATGTCATCAGCAAATAGTGACAGCTTAATTTCCTCTTTTTCTATTCATATCCCTTTAATTTGTTTGGCTTGCCTACTTGCTCTGGCTAGAGTTTCTAAGACAATGGTGAATAGAAGTGGTGAAAGAGGACATCCCTGTCTTGTTCCCATTTCTAAAGGGAATGGTTTCAGTTTTTCTCTATTAAGAATGATGTTGGCCATGGGCTTAGCATAAATAGCCTTTACAATGTTCAGGTATGTTCCTACTCTCCCCATTTTTTCTATTGTTTTGAGCATGAAGGGGTGTTGTATTTTGTCAAATGCTTTTTCTGTGTCAATTGAAATAACCATATTTTTTTATCCTTAAGTCTACTGACATAATGGATTACGTTTATTGATTTGTGGATGTTAAACCATCCTTGCATTCCAGGAATGAACCCACTTGATCATGGTGCACAAGTTTCTTAATATGTTTTTGCATACAGTTTGCCAATATTTTGTTAAGGATCTTTGCGTCTATATTCCTCAAGGATGTTGGTCTAAAATTTTCTTTCCTTGATGTGTCTTTTCCTGGTTTGGGTATGAGGGTGATATTAGCTTCATAGAATGAGTTTGGTAGGGTACCTCATTTTCTATTTCCTGGAATACTTTGAGAAGTATTGAAATGAGTTGTTCTTTGAAGGTCTTCTAGAACTCAGTTGAGAATCCATCTGGTCCTCGGCTTTTCTTGGATGGTAGGTTTTTAAAGGCTTGTTTTATTTTATTGCTTGATATTGATCTGTTTAAATTGTATATGTCCTCCTGGTTCAGTTTGGGAGGAGCATATGCCGCTAGAAATTTGTCAATGTCTTCAGTAGTTTCTACTTTGTTGGAATACAGATTTTCAAAGTATCTTCTCATTATGTTCTGTATCTCAGTGGTGTCTGTCATGATATTTCCTTTCTCATCACGAATTTTAGTAATTTGAGTTTTCTCTCTCCTTCTCTTTGTTAGTGTAGCTAAGGATTTGTCTAATTTGTTTACTTTTTCAAAGAACCAACTTTTTGTTTTGTCAATTTTTTGAATAGTTTCTTTTGTTTCAATTTCAATGATTTCAGTTCTGATTTTAATCATAATCTGTCTTCTACTACTTTGCTGCTATTCTGTTTTTCTTTGTCTAGGGCTTTGAGCTGTAATATTAGGTCATTTAGTTGTTCACTTTCATTCTTTACTGGAATGTGCTCCATGCAATGAACTTTTCTCTTAGTACCGCTTTCAAAGTGTCCCAGAAATTTTGATATGTTTTATCATCATTCTCATTGACCTCTAAGATTTTTTTTGTCTCCTCTGTGATGTTTTCTATTATCCATATTTCATTGAATATCATATTATTTAGTCTCCAATTGTTGGACTAATCTCTATATTTTATTTTGTCATTGATTTCTACTCTCAGTCCATTATGATCTGATGGAACACAAGGCAGTATCTCTATTTTTTTGCATTTCCTAAGGGCTACTTTGTGGCATAATATGTGGTGTATTTTCAAGAAGGTTCTATGAGCTGCTGAGAAGAAAGTGAATCTGTTCACTGATGGATGGAATATTCTATATATATCTATTAAGTCTAGGTTATTGATTGTGTTATTGAGTTCTATGGTTTCTTTGGTTGATTTTTGTTTGGAAGATCTACCTAGTGATGACAGTAGTGGGTCAAATTCACCCAGAATTACTGTGTTGTGGTCTTTTTGATTCTTCAAATTGAGAAGGATTTGTTTGATGTACAGGGATACACCATTGTTTGTGGCATAAATATTTACTATCATTATGTCTTCCTGATTTATGGTTCCCTTAAGCAATATGAGATGTCTTTCATTATCCCTTCTGACTAACTTTGGCTTGAACTCCACTTTATCTGACATAAGGATGGAAACCCCCGCTTTATTACTGAGCCCATGTGCATGGTAGGTTTTTTCCCATCCTTTCACCTTTAGTCTGTGGATGTCTTTTTCTATGATATGGGTCTCCTTAAAGCAGCATATTGTTGGGTCTTTGTTTTTAATCCACTCTGCCAGTCTATGTCTTTTGATTGATGAGTTTAGGCCATTAACATACAGGATTATTATTGAGATATGATTTGTATTTCCAGTCATTTGGCTTATTTTTGGTTTTAAGTTAGCTTGGTTTCTCCTTTGAGTGGTTTTTCTCTAAGGTAGTACCTCCATTTGCTGACATACATTGCTTTTTTCATTTCCTCCTCATGGAATATTTTGTTGAGAAAATTCTGTAGTGCAGGCATACTATTTGTAAGTTCTTTAAACTTTTCTTTATCATGCAAGGATTTTATTTCATCTTCAAATATGAAAGTTAGCTTTACTGGGTATAGGATTCTTGGTTGAAAACCATGTTCTTTCAGAACTTGAAATATGTTATTCCAGGACCCTCTAGCTTTCAGAATCTGGGTTGAGAAGTTGACTGCTATCCATATTGGTCTCCCCCTTTGTATAATCTGATGTTTTTCTCTTGTGGCCTTCAAAATCCTATCTTTATTTTGAATGTTAGGCATTTTCATGATAATGTGCCTTGGTGTGGATCTGTTGTGATTTTGTGCATTTGGTGTTCTGTAAGCCTCTTGTATTTGATTTTCCATTTCATTCTACAGGTTTGGAAAATTTTCTGATATTATTTCATTGAATAGGTTGTTCATTCCTTTGGTTTGTATCTCTGTGCCTTCCTCAATCCCAATAATTCTTAAATTTGGTGTTTTCATGATGTCCCATAGTTCTTGGAGATTCTGTTCATGATTTCTTACCATCTTCTCTGTTTGGGCAACTTTATTTTCAAGATTCAATGTTTTGTTTTCATTGTCTGAGGTTCTGTCTTCCAAGTGGTCTAGTCTTTTGGTGATGCGTTCCATTGAGTTTTTTATTTGATTTATTGTTTTTCTCATTTGAAGGATTTGTTTTTTTTTTTTTTTTGAGAATCCCTATCTCTTTGTTGAAATGATCTTTTGTTTCCTGCAGTTGCTCTTTCACCTTATTGGTATTATCATTCATTGCCTGCATTTGCTCTTTTATGGCATCCTTTGCTTTGTGATCATCTTAATCATTTATAATCTGAAGTCATTTTCTGACATTTCTCCTAACATACTGTCATTGGATTCTATTAACATAGAATCTAGACTTGTTTGGATCATTTTCTTCCCTTGTTTTTTCATGTTGTTCATGAATCTTCCCCTCTAGCTTTGTAGATCTGGGGTACTGCAGATTCCCCACTATAGGCTTTTAGTGGCCCTATAAGTTTACAAAACCATTTCTTTAAGGGGAGATCAGTATTAGCAGTGCACAATTCAGACACTATGCAATCCTAGACCACATAGCCCTTATGAGGACAATAACAAAATTGTCATAATAAACAAAATGAGTTCAAATATTATCTTCAGTAAAACAAACAGATTTGCATTCAGGTCTTCATTTTCTATTGGAGGACAAAGAGGATGCAGAGGGGTGTAGGATGTAGCTGTTAACGGGATAAAAATAGAATATACAGAAGTTCTAAATAATAGAAATGGTGAGTATGTAATCAAAAGAAATTGGATGTTAGCATGCAAAAAGGGAGAAAGAGACTCTGAGGGAACAGGTAAACAAAAGGAAAAGAGAGCAAAAAAAGGAAAGAAACATAAACTTAATTTTTTTCACTTAGAAGGAAAAAAGAAAATCTACAGTATAACAGTCATATAGTAATGAAACCTCCCAATCTTCAGTAACCTGAAGTATGAGAGGTACCTGACAATGAGCTCCAAGTCTCCAGTAGGTTTCTCAGAATGAGATTTCCCCACCTAAAGATCGGAGCTTCAGCTTCCAGGATTATTGAAGATGGCCGCTCTGGCTTCCAAATATGTTGGAAAATGGGGAGCTGCAGCTCAGGGTGTGGACGTGGTCAGCTAGAGGTCCTGGAGGCAGGATGCAGTTTGTCAGGCAGGGGTCCTGGAGGTCGGGTGTGTTTTGTGTGGTTGTGGGATCCTGGAGGCCAGGTGTAATCAGTCAGTCTGGGGTACTGGTTATAGGGCACAGTCAGTAGGTTTTGGGGTCCTGGCGGCAGGGAGCAGTCAGTTGATGTGAGGGCCACAGAGGCAGGGAGTGATCGGTCAGGCTGAGGCATCCTGCAGACAGGGTTCAGTCAGTCTGGCCAGGGGTCCGACAGAGCCTGGCTGTTGTCTCAAAATGGCAGCAGCCATGTGTAATCAAACCTGCAGGTACTGTAACAGTGTAACTCCATTTTTAATAGGGATAAAAAAGGGAGCCTAGAGACAAGAGAAAGGGCTTATAAAATCATTGAAATTGATAGAAACTTTTAATGCCTTGCAATAGCCCATGCAATTCATTCATTTTAGGAGTTAAAAGCAAACTGCCTATTCCAAAACCTTAGAATAACTGAGCAGTCATTTCCCCCACCCTGTAGTTCTTACTCGCTTATCTGAAATTCCAGCTGCTTTTTGGGTTACTAAGTTAGATTTAAAAGATGGCTTTTCCTGTATTTGCTAGACTTTGAATAGCAATTTCTGTTTGCCTTTGAGAAACCAGATAATGTATCTCTACTAACCTAGACAGTGTTGCCTCAGGATTTAGAGATAGCCCTCACCTGCTCTGGACAAACCTTTGCTAAGAACTTAACAAAATTCAGAGATAAAACATCTGTAATTGTTATCCAGTATGGAATGACATCCTTTATGTTCCTCCACCCAGGAGAAATATCAAAAGGCCATTGCAGAACTCCTAAACTTCTTTTCTAATAGCAATTATAAGATCTCAAAAATAAAGCTTAATTATGCCATCAACAGGTTCGATATTACAGGAAAATAGTCACCATAGGACAATATTCTGCCCCAGGAATATCATAAAGGGGCCTTACTTCAAACTCCTGTGCTCAGCTTACCTATGAAACAAGATTTAACCTGTTTGTTACTGAGGAGAAAATAAATTCTGGATAGGCAGTCATAGGCAGCTCAATAGCCAGTGGCATATCTCAGTGAGAAACTTAGCATAGTGCCTTCATTATCAAAAGTAATGGAAAATAAGGTCTCATAATTTTCTTTGACATCCAAGCCTGTCCAGATAGAAATGGCTAAAATGTCCTAGGCACAAAGTTTCTGCTAAAACCTGTTAGCTCAGCTACTTCCAGATCTCAGTCAAGGTTTACATTGAAATGTAAACAGAGAAAGCCTGAAGGCTCAATAGGAGATTGCTGTCAAACCCTTCCCCCCTAAACAAAGGTAAAAAGCATCTTACTTGTACTCCAGCAAAAGTAAATTTTATGGTGCTTTACTAAAGTTATTAATAGCTATATCATTTTCCAGAACTCTTGATTTTAATTGAATTTTTTTGAGCTATTGACTTTTTGATCAGTTCTATTTTTTTGTTCCACTAGAGTTTTCAAACATCTGTTACATTTCAATGGAGATTCACCTATAAACTTACAAGGCCTTTGATTTTGTGTTATTTGTATGTCATGCTGTCTGACATCAGGTTTTGTCTGTATCAAAATTGAGTGCTCCTAAATTAAAATTTAAAAATGAATACAGATTCTTTTAATTCACGTGATTTAAAAGGGTTCAATTTAAATTGGGTAAGCTAATAAAAGTAAAATAACTTCAAAAATAATTTGCAATCTCTAGGTGATCAAACTATTAAAATGTTGATGTTAATAAAATGTCTAATATGAATTTTTTCTAGGACTTTCTTTCAACAGGGAAGAGATGGCAAATACTGTTCAGGACACTGGTCTGATAGCTTGGTTTTCACAAAAATAAGTGAATTAGAGTTAACATGGGATTACTCATGTGTTTGTAGAGACATCTGATTAATTTACAAAGTTAAAATGCTAACTATTAAGTACATTGAGTACTTTTAACTCCTTAAATTCCATGGGGTAACATACTTAAACATTGTTGGTATTTTCATAGGTTGGTAAATAAAAGGATTTGAAATTACTTTGTGTCATCACAAAACTAAAAACAAGGTTACTCAAAGTTATGTCCTAACAGGTACAATTCTATATACAAAGAGTTTCAAAAGTTTTAACTGTGTTTAAATTAGAGTACTATAAATAACAAAATATTTAATCTTATTAAAATGGATTAATTTATCTAAATTCAGAAATTTCTTAAGAGTTGTTTTAGAATGTGAACAAAAAGGAGTCAACAGTAGGAAAGAGAAAAAAAGAGGTTCTAGACGTGGAAATATATTTAGTGAAGAACAAAATTTTTCTGGGTAGGAGAGTGTTTATGTGGTGAAATACATGAGGGTCTAAGTAAGTGGTAAGAAAATCTGTGTAAGCAAAGGGCAAATTTCAACAAGTTTGCATGTAACTAAGTTGGTTGCATGTATGTAAGACAGTTAAAGATATTTAGGGTTTTTTCTAAGGTGAAATACTAATGTTCTGATATAAACCAAAGTTTAATCTATATGGTAAAGCCACAAGGATTTCTTAACAACACCAATTTACTCATAACTTTGTATCTATTAAGTTTTATTCTTTAGAACAATTAGTCTTAAAATTGGGGTTTATACAATTATGGTAAAACAACTGTTAGAGTATTGTATTTTAGGGAGTTTAAATTTTCCCTTTAAAAACTAAATTTGGTAATATAAAAGTGTCAAGGTAATTTTGAAATTGTCACTCTTGTATATTAAATGTTTTAACATTTTCCAGATATACAAGTTTTTAAAGCAGGGAATTTATCAAGCTGCTATTCTCCAGATTAAACTTGTCTGTAGTGGTAATTTTAAACTTATAAACAGTAAATTTTATTGGAGATTTATTTATATCATTTAATGTTCTATTTTAGGACCTGTTATCAATAGGTATATGTAAAATTTGTTACTTTTTACATTGAGATAAAAAAATTAATGTAAATATATTTCTAAAAGTTAGAGCCTGAAGTTTTCAAAGGTTAATATTGTGAAACATGAAAACATTTTGCCACTTTGCCACACAAAAGGAAAGTTAAAAGCTTGCTCAGGCTTTCTTTAATTCATATTTTAGATATAATGTTAAATTGTGATAACTAATGTTCATATAGACTCAGGAATCAATATATGTAAACTTCTTAAAATGATATTTAAGAAAAAAACAAGCATTAGAATTAGAACACTTCACTTAAGATTTGTAAAGAGCCACGCCTTACCTAAGATAAGTCTCTGCCTCCCACCTTACTGCATGTTAAGAATGGCTCAAATATAAGCCAGACTTCAACTTCTTTAAAGTTATATTCAAAAGATTGTTTTTTCTTGTAAAATTACTGTGATGTCAAACAGGGAATATAATGCATAACTCAGCAAGAGTTTAAAATAGTTATTATACAAGCCAAATATATTTTTACTCTTGCTAATTTTATTTTGTCAAACTGTTACCTGATACCATTTTGCAGAAGTAGCTGCTTCAAGAACACTCAACTTACGTACCTTGTGATAATAAGCCACCACCTATAGAACAGATAGTGGTATCTTCCAATACTAATACAGACTCCAGTTAAATAAAAGGGTAAATAACTCTATAGTTACAGACATTGAAGTTAAAGTCCAATACTCTTACTTTATGACTGGTGAGATTGGCTTTCTAGATGGTTAAGATCAAACTTCAAGATTGAGATTAAATACAGAGGTCAAGATAGACCAGTATTTGGATCTTTCCCTCAGTCAGTCTGAATCCAGGGAACAAGAGAACTTCTCTAAGGAGCTTTGAAACTCTGGGTCACATGATCTCCTGATCAGGGAGATTATGAAACCACTAGAGGATAAAAAGCCAATTAGTGCACCTGCTGTAGAGGAGAGTCATGGAAAAAGGGATTCATTCCTAATGCTTCCAAGGGAAACCACCTCATCACGGAGACCCTGCCTAACCAATGGCACTAAGCTGCTCTTAAGTTCTCTACACGTGACCCCTGTGGGAATTCAGCTGACTCTTTAACAAAACAGGAACAGGCCAATTTGACCAGCTTGATCTTAGACACCTAGCAGAACAGTTAAAAGCAAAATATAGCCTATCTTGAGCACTTAAAAAAAATAATAGTTAAATGTAGCTAAGATGTACACTTTTGTTAGCCCATTAGAATAAAGAATAGAAGTTAAAAATAAAAGATTCTTAGGCAAATGTGCCTGATAACTATCAAGAGAAACCGCCAGTCAGAAATTTTTAGTCAGTTTACACAGGTAGGCTTAATCTATGTTTGCTGCTAGTATGACTATCTAGCCCTAAGTAACAGAAGTATATGGTTCTCTACTTAACACAGGCTATACCAATAAAGGGATATTTTACAAAAATCAGATGACATAAAGTAGCTTAACTTTATTTTCTGGGGACATCAATGACATTAAGAGGTAAATGTGTTTACATTCCTGATAACCTGGACAATGTTAAAGTCCATAAATAAAGGCCTTGTCCTCTCCAACCTTTGTTAGGTCTTGTTATGGGAAAAAGTTCTCAGTTCTTCCACTTTCTGGTGACAGTTTGATTTCTGTCATCTTCACAATATTCATTGGCATGTTCCAGATGCTGCAACATTTACTTTGTACTAATCTCATTTCAGTACGCATGTCTTTTTGCTCTTCTCTCATAGAAGCACCAACCCCCAGATGACTTTACAACCTGCTCTTCCCCAACCAGACTTCTACCTTGGACCCCTAGATTGACCCAATTTTTAAAAGGGAACTCCAAACTGTTTGCCCCACAGTTCCCCCTTCTGGCTCCAAAATATCCAGAGTGATCGCCATCCCCATTCCTTCCAGCAATAAGGAGTTCCTAATGCAAAAGTGGGGGAATGAAGCCAGAATTAAGGACAGGCAGTTAGTGTAGAAATAGTGGATCAGGTCAGATTGAGGAAATGAAGACCATGAAAGCCATCTGCCTCTGGGAGTTGGAGACTGCCCCTGGGAGAATGGAATGTTAAGAATCTCCTGAGCTCATTGACTACCAAATTTACCTGCCTTTATTAAAGACTGTAAGCAAGGGACTGCTAATTATTGTCCCTTGGTCCTTTGCCTGGCTGAATAGCTTTGGCCCTCCCCCTGCCCCATCTGCCTCTCACTTTTTATATCTCACCTGCAAAACTAGGCCTAGTCACATAGGCAGAAAGTAGAGGGCTAGACCTACTCTTCCTTCAGCAAGGAGGTCTATGTGCAGCCTGGGAGAGGTATGCTTTTTTTGTGCTAACCATTCTGGAGTAGTGAGGGAATCCATGGCTAAGGTCAGAGAGGGCCTCTCCAAGAGAAGTGAGAGAGGGAGGCCCAAGAAAATTGGTTTGAATCATGGTTCAATAGGTCCCCTTGGCTTGCTACCCTAATCTCTATCCTAGTAGGTCCCTTAGCTCTGCTTTTACTTATTTTATCTTTTGGCCCCTTCATTTTAAATAAGTTAATAGTTTTGTTAAGGACCGTGTAAGCATGGTCCAACTGATGGTGCTAAGGCAACAATACAAGAGAATCTCAGCCCCAGAGGATGGATTTGCATGATGCCTGAATGACCATGATTCCTCATTATGAACAACTGAAGGGAGAAATGTTGAGAATAGGGTGACACCTGTGCAACCATCTTGTATACACAAGCTATTTTATGAACTGGCCTGTAAACCCCCCAGGAAAGGGTGCGCAAACACTAAGAAACTATCTTAATCACCAGGATGATGGCAGCTGTGGCAGTACACTGAAGAGTCAATACAGGACATACAGTACATGCTGGGCCCCCGGCTTATCAAGGCTTTTAAGAGATATCTATGTGAGGAATGTGCAGCTGCCTGGAAACCTTATTTATCAAGGACAGGGGTGCCTATACCAACTCATCTTCTGCATAGTTCACCCCTTCCCCTCCTCCCTTCTTTCTCCAGGACCGTTCAGTTTTGGTGGGACCCATTGAGATTCAAAGAAAGTGGTGGGACCAAACCAAAAGAGGACAAATGTTTAGCTGTTCAAATGTTAACAAATTATGTACAGGTCTTTGTGTGTTAATGCTAGAAAATCCCTAAAATAGAGTGCTTTCTCACCCCTCTGGGCTGCTCCCCACTCAGCCATTGTGTTTGGGAGGTTGGTTGCGGTCCAAGCTTGAGCTTGCATTAAAACCTTTTTGTGTGTCTTGCATTACCTTGTGTGTACTTTGACTCTCTGGAGATAGGTCGATATTGGACCCTAACAGAACTATGCATCTGCCGGGGTGTATCTCAGTTGGTAGAGTGCTTGTCTCACATGGATAAAGCCCTGGGTTTAGCCCCCAGTCATCCCCACACCCCACACAGAAATGAAACTATGCAGGATAGGGATATAGCTTAGTGGTAGAATGCTTCTCTAGCATGTGAGAAACCCTGGGCTCAACTCCCAGTAGATTATGCTTTTCTTAGGTGCTTTTCACCAACAAAAGAACCCTTTCAATCCAAGTGTATAATTTGAAACCCCGAGTTAATGCCAAGCATACAATTGCTCCTAAAGAGTTTTAAAAACAATGTTTTCAAAAAGGGGTTTCAAGGAGATATTGTGGATTTTATCATCTTTATTGTCCCACAATCATGATAGAAGTTACATCCCCAATCTCTTTTAGCTTTTTTATATTAACTCCAGTTTTTTTAATATAATGGAAATATTGTTTTAAAGTGATGTGTCAAGCTAGCATAGATGTGCTGATTTGGAGGAATTCCAGCAAGATCCTTCAATGTACACATTCTATCTTCTCTAGGAGTGTATAATTGTTTGTATTTGGATGACTCATCACAAAGAAAAAGAGCCTAACATAAAGGAATGAAAGGTATCCAACCACTGCCTTAGTTCCAGTGGTAAGCGGAATGCATTCCAAAAGAGCAAATGCAGTTCAAGTATGATTGCTGAAAATATTTCAGTACAGGATTCAAATGACTCTTTGGAGAACAGATCCTATACATGTATCCACTTTACCTCATAGTTTCTTCCCAGCAGTAGAATAAATCATTCAATTCAAAGTGCATCATTTGAAATTTGAAGGTAATTACCACCAAACAATTGTTGTTATGGAGTTTCTTTTTCTTTAATTTATTTTTATTGTAAACAAATGGGATACATGTTGTTTCTCTGTTTATACATGGATTAAAGGCATATCATTTGTGAGATCATATATTTATGTAGGGTAATTGTGTTTGATTCATTCTGTTATTTTTTACTTCCCCCATCCCCCACCCCTCTTTTCCCTCTATACAGTCCCTCCATTCTCCATTCTTGCCCCCCTCCAAACCCCATTATGTGTCATCATCTGCTTATCAGCGAGATCATTTGTCCTTTGGGTTTTTGAGATTAGCTTATCTCACTTAGCATGATATTCTCAAATTTCATCCATTTGCCTGCAAATGCCATAATTTTATTATTCTTTATGGCTGAGTAATATTCCATTGTATACATAAACCACAGTTTCTTTCTTAAAAACAATTTAAAAATGGATTTCAAAGAGATCTGAATATTTTATCATTCTTTAAGTCAGAATTTCCACCTGAAGAATGGGGCCTTTCTGTAGGAGAACTTTTTTTTTTTACCCTAGTTTGTGTAGAAGCAGAGAACTGTGGTTTGAATATAATGTCTCTAAATAGATTTGATGGTCTGAGTAGGAAGAGTTCCAAAATATTCCTTCAATGAAAAGTACTCACTGTGTTCTCTATGAGTATATGATAGTATGTATTTAGATGAATAGAAACAATAAAATAGTGCTTTACACAAAGGTATTCAATGGTACCCCATCATTACCTTGGAACCAGTAGTACGAAGTAGTATATTCCAAAATGTCAAAATGTTAGTGTGAATTCTATAATGTCAAAATGTTAGTGTGATTTCTAAAAATGATACAAAAATGGATTCCAATGACTATTTGTGGAATAGATCTTCTGCATGATAACAATTTAATCACAGGTGTTAGTGCTTTGGGCTTTAAGATCTGTCTTCTTCATGTAGTATGTGTACTCTTCAGGAATACTGGTGGATATGTAGACTAAAAGATCTTAGAAAATCTAAGAGAATCTTGCAGAGGAGCAAATCAGTAAACAGCTACAACTTGCAGTTGCTCACTCTGTTCTCAATGAGAACAAGTTGGCTTGAATTGGATTTAATAAGCAGCCTTTCCAGCAGCCTAAATAAAAAAAAAAACAATTTAAATTCAGAGAGTGTCATTGAAATTGGAAACACATTCTCAGCAGAAAATTGCAGTGGAAGAGTTTTCCTAAATTGTTTCACAAATGTATTTCAATGTCATTTTGAGAATTTGATCCTCCTTATACTCCCAATTGGAGGCCACATATAAGTGCTCCTAAATACAAGTGTTCTCTTGTTTGACTATGTGTGTAATAAGACTGAAATTATAATTGAATGTGCCAGCTGAAACAGCTTACAAATGCTACAAAGATGCAAGATAGAGAAACTCACTGTACTCAATGATTATCTTGTGTTTTCCATTTGATGAATGAGTACAAAGCTTAATTGCTTCCCAGAAACTTCCAAATTGTTTCCATTCAAAGTCATCCTAAATTAGTTAATCATTCTTGTATTCCAAAAGGGCAACAACAGTTGAAGAGTGATTGCTGAAAATGTATCACTATTGGATTTCATAGACTCCTGGAGGAAAAGCATCTTCTAGCATCTTCCCAGTTAACACATTTTTTCAAGCTACAAAACAACTTTTTCAAATTGTATCATTTGAAACAGGGAATTCACTCCCAGCAAAAAACTTGTGTCATAGAATTGCTTAAAAATGTTTCTCAAATGGATTTCAAGAAGATCTTTGGATTTGATCATCCTTACAGTCCCTCTTTCCTCCCAGAACATGGGGATTCTCTCAAGGGAAGATTTCTTTCTCATCCACTTTGTGTCGGGGTGCCCGGGACCCCTGACCCTAGGTGTGGTAAGGCTAAGATGGCGCTTGGCAGGCTGCCAGTATGGTTGGCTTTTGCACAAACAACTGACATCATTTTGAGGAAGTTCCAGGGATTGGTTGAGTTCCCTCGTGGACAGTGCATAATCACTGCATGTCTGCATTTACTGCCTGTATCTGTTCATGCTCTCCCCTCGTGCTCAAATGCTGATTGATTACAGTAATGTATATATTGGAGTGTAAGTTCCTCAAAGGAAGAGAACAAAGATAGAACTGAGAGGAAGTGGGTGCGCTGCAATAAAAAGGCTGAAAAGAACCAGGTGTCCTGTCTCTCTGCGGGCGGGGAGCGCGACAGGTGGTGCCGAAACCCGGGAGCCCTAAAAATAACTCTAGAGTAAGTATAAGGTAAGTATTTAATAAAGTAAATTAAACAGTAAAAAGGCCTTAAAAGTTCGCAGAACAGCGACTAGTTAAGGAAAGTTCGCGGTGCAGCAACTAGCCATAAAGGTTCGCGGATCAGCGACTAAGGTTCACGGAACAGTGACTAGCCAAGGGGTTTTGTGTTATCTGTGTGTATGAAGTGACGGTAGATTTTCTGTGTAGTAAGTGTCTTTGTTACATCAATTGTGTGGCTTGTTTGTGTGCTTGGAGCTCTTAGTGCTGTAAGATTTAATCATAGGAACAGAACTGTCTAAGACTAGAATGCAACAGCCTCTTAGGGAGTTGCTAAAAAGTCATGGAACACCACTAAAAGCAAAAACAGCTCGAACGTTCCTTGATACCATAGAGAAGGTCTCTCCGTGGTTTTTAAATGAGGGGCTATTAAATATTCCACAGTGGGAACATAATATAGTAGCCATAGTCCCCACAAGTATTGGGAGATAATTGTTTCATGATTTTCTACATTCAAACCTAACCTAATTTCTCAACCAGAAAAAAAAGGGTTAAAAAGTCCTGGGTGATCCTCCCTCCCCCCTGCCTGGCCTTGCCAAAGCCTGCATTGGAATGTAAACTGCAGCAGTCTCAGAGGGAAGGGGGGGGTAACCTGAAGAAAAAAAAAAAAAAGGTGTCCATTTTAAACTTCTACACAGAACTAACTTATTTTCTAGGATTCTTCGTTTGTTTTGTTTTTCTTTAATGCTGTATTTTTGAGCTCATAATTTTGATCCTGCATACCTAGGTTAATGATTTTTTTTCTTTTTGATCAGTTCTATTTTTTATTCAACTGAAGTTTTTGAACATCTGTTTCATTGCAATGAACATTTACCTATAAAGTTTCAAGGCCTTTGATTTTATGTTATTTGTATGTCGTGCTGTCTAATGTCATGTTTTGTCAAAACTGAGCGCTCTTAAAATTAAAATTTAAAAATGGATCCAAATACTTTTATTCACGTGATTTAAAAGGGTTCAATTTAAATTGGGTAAACTAATGAAAGTAAAATGTCTTTAAAAATAACTCGAAAGTCTCTAGGTGGTCAAGCAAATAAAATATTGACGTTAATAAAATGTCTAATATCAATTGCTTCTAGGACTTTTCTTCAACAGGAAAGAGGCAACAGATCCTGTTCAGGACACTTGTCTGATATCTTGGTTTTTATAAAATAAATAAATTGGAATTAACATGTATGGGATTACTCAAATGTGTTTGTAGAGACGTCTGGTTAATTTACAAAGTTAAAATGCTAATTGTTAAATAACATCAAGTACTTTTAACTCCTTAAATTACATGGGGTAACATACTTAAACATTATTGGTGTTTTCATAGGTTGGTAAATAAAAAGGGTTTATGATTACTTTGTGTCCTCACTAAACTAAAAACAAGGTTACTAAAAGTTATGTCCTAACAAGTGGAATTCTATATATAAAGGGTCCCAAAAGTTTCAACTGTGTTTCAATTAAGAGTACTATAAATAACAAAATATTTAATCTTATTAAAATAGAATAATTTATCTAAATTCAGAAATTTCATAAGAGTTGTTTCAGAATGTGAACAAAAAGGGGTCAACAGATAAAAAAGAAAAAATAAAAGGTTCCAGGTTTAAAAATATATTTAATAAAAAGAAAAAAAAATGTTTCTGGATAAGAAAGTCTGTGTGTAATAAAGGGCAAGTTTCAACAAGTCTATGTGTAACTAAGTTGGTTGTATGTATGTAAAACAGCTAAAGCTATTTAAGGTTTTTCCTAAGGTGAAATACTAATGTTCTGACATAAGCCAAAGTTTAATCTATATGGTAAAGTGACATGGTAAAATAACAAAGTTTTCTTAAAAACACTAATTCATTCTTAACTTTGTGTCTCTTAAGTTTTATTCTTTAGAACAATTGTCTTAAAAATAGGGGTTTATACAATTATGGTTAAGCAACTGTTAAAAATTGTACTACATTATAAAGTCTAAATTTTTCTTTAAAAACTAAAATTGGTAAGAACCAATTCCTCACTAAAATTAAAATAACTCTAACCTCAGATGTACCTTATAACCCACAAAAACAAGGTATTGTTGAACATACACATCTCACCCTCAAAAATACTCTTTATAAACAAAAAGGGGGAATAAAGGAGACCTTCAGGTCCCCTAAAGATAAACTTTCTCTTTGTCTCTTTGTTTGGGGTTTTTTAACTCTGGGTAATAAGGGTAACCCGGTGCTTTACTGGAGCTGCGGCTCAGTTTGTGTGTTTCCACGGAATAAACTAACTTACAATCTCTTTTTAGTCTCTTAGGAGGAACAGTTCAACTATGTAACAAAACAACTGCTTCTCTCAATTGTACTTCAGATTTGTGCTATCTCTCAATGTTCAAATGCTTCTAGGTTCCTGCTGGCAGACTTAATGTGTGTTCCTACCTTCCCACCAGTCCCAGTCTCTGTTACAGATAACAGAGTTACCAGTGCTACTGTCAAGACTGCAGCCGCTACATTAACAACTACTGTACAGACAGCAACCACAGTGAACTGCTTATCTGAAAACACTGCCACAACTTTACAAACTCTAAAAACTCTAAACCAACATTTAAGAACAGGCATTCTCCTGGTGAATCAGAGAGTGGACCTATTACAAGAACAAGTGGACATATTACAAGAACTTTTGGGACTGGGATGTGTTTACTCTTTAAGAGCTGTTTGTGCTACCCCCATTGTATATGTTAATTCCAGCACTGCAGCTGGGTTATCTAAAAAATTGTCAGCCTATCTTACTTCTACTTGGTCGTCTCAATTTGATAATCTTACCTCACGACTTAGGGCTAAAATTGTCAAAGTTAATTCTACTAGGGTACAAATTGCTTCTATGTCTGAGCTGGCTAAATGGTTTTCTTCTGCTTTCAATTTTGTAAACAGTGGGCAAGCCTTGGCACTTTGGGGTTTTTACTCCTCTTTGGTATCTTTTTCCTCACCCGCCTGGTTGTACAACTACGAGCCACCCAACAAATGGACCAGATTATTTTTCATCAGGCCATGACTGCCCTAGAGGCCGGCAGTTCCCCACAAGTATGGCTCACGATGCTGGACCGGTGGTCAGAGACGGGTAAGGAAGGAGGTGACACTGTACCAACCTAAGACAGGAGCTGTAGCATGCTCTGCAGTTATCCAATGACGAGTAAGGACGGTGGTTGGCCACTCCGCCTAAGACAGACATGGTCCCAAGCCTTAATTTTATAATAAAAAAGGGGGAGCTGTAGGGGTGCCCGGGACCCCTGGCCCTAGGTGTGGTAAGGCTAAGATGGCGCTTGGTAGGCTGCCAGTATGGTTGGCTTTTGCACAAACAACTGACATCATTTTGAGGAAGTTCCAGGGATTGGTTGAGTTCCCTCGTGGACAATGCATAATCACTGCATGTCTGCATTTACTGCCTGTATCTGTTCATGCTCTCCCCTCGTGCTCAAATGCTGATTGGTTACAGTAATGTATATATTGGAGTGTAAGTTCCTCAAAGGAAGAGAACAAAGATAGAACTGAGAGGAAGGGGGTGCGTGCAATAAAAAGGCTGAAAAGAACCAGGTGTCGTGTCTCTCTGTGGGCGGGGAGTGCGACAACTTTGTGTATTTGCATGGAAATATGTTTGAAAGGGCTGTCTCAAAATTGCATAGAATTCCTGAGGAGGACCAGCTCTAGCACTTTGCGTCAACCTACACACTCAAAGTTTCTTTAGCAGTATATGAGAGTTTGCATATGGATGTATTTTCACAAACCATAAGTGCTTACCAGCAAGGAAAGAAAAGATTTCTATTCAAAGCCTAAGAACCAGTGGTCCCTAGAGATACATTTCAAATGGGCAACTGCAGTTGAATAGTGATGGCTGAAACAATTTGTCTAATGAATTTCATTCATTCCTTAAGAAACCAGTTCCTCTCCCTAGCTCAACTTTGATCCAAATGTTTGATGCTTGTTTTTTAAAGAGTTTTACTTTTCTATGACATTGGGTATTCTTATGAGCAGTGGTTTAAATGAGTATTCTAAATTGCTTGAGTCATGCAGAGGTACAAGTTCAGCCAAAAATTTCAACCTAGAGGCCCCTACTCAGTCTGTTCTCAATGACAAGGTGTTCATTAGCATTTGAATGAATAAGCTGGAAGTGTAACTGCTGACCTGCAATAGAAAATCGGTTTAAAATTCAATGTTAATATTCATTTCTGGAGCCCATTTCCAGCAGAAAAGTGCAGCAGAATTCTTTTCTTAAAATGTTCCAGAAATGGTTTACCCTGAGACTTTGTGATTTTGATCATCCTTACAGACCCAGGTGGCTCCAGATATTGTTTCTAGCTACAAGGGCTCCCTTCTCAAACTAGTGTGTGTAATACAACTGAATATAGTTTTGAAAGTACTGAATGATAAGAGCTTAAAAGTGCTGAGAAGCAGATCCACCAAGTTGATTCAATGTAGAGGCATTCAAAGTTCTCAATGAGTACCATATGTTTATTTGCATTTGATCAATTAACTCAAAGTTCCTTTGCCTCCCAGCAATTTACAAAATGGTTTTCTTTCAAAGTCACCCTACCACTGTTGACCAGAATTTGATTCCAAAAAAGCACCTGAGGTTGAAGAGTTATTCCTGGACACATTTCATTATGGAATCAATTCCCCTTTGGGCAAATAACCTATGCATTTTCCCAGGATACCCCATATGTGCTTTCATCAACAGAAGTAACCTTTCAATTGCCAAGGGTATCATTTCAAACCCTGAGTTAACCCAAGCAGACATGTGCTACTAAGGGGTCTGTTAAACAATGTTTGAAAAAGAGATTTCAGGGAGATGCTTTGGATTTTTTCATCTTTCAGGTCGCACATTGATGTTACAAGTTGCAGTTCCAATCAATGTTAGCTTTCTTGTTAGTCTATTTTGTTTATTTCCTTGGAAATGTGGTGTTAATATGATGTGTCAAATGAGCATAGATATGCTGAGGTAGAGGTCCATCAAGATCCTTCAATGTGCACATACTCAGTGTGTTCTGTGGGACTACAAAATTGTCTCTTTTTGGATGACTCATCACAAAGAAGAAGTGTCTATTAACAAGGAAAGGAAAGGTATCCAATCACTGCCTTTGGTTTAGAGGTAAGCAGAATGCATTCCAAAAGGGCAACAGCAGTTGGAGCGTGATTGCTAAAAATATTTAGTACTGGATTCCAATAATTCTTTGGGGAACAGATCCTTGTATGTTCCCACTTTACCTCAGAGATACTTTCCAGCAAAAGAAGAAATATATTATTTCAAAATGAATCCTTTGAAATTGGGAGGAAATTTCCAGCAGACAACTGATGTTAAAGAGTTTTTTAAACAGAGTTCAAAAATGGATTTCAAAGAAATCTGTATATTTGATCATCATTTCAGTCAGAATTTTTACCCAGAGAATGGGGCCCCTCTCCACCAGAACCTTCTTATTACCGCAGTTTGTGCAGCAGCAGGGAAGTATGGTGGTTTGAATGTACTGTCTCTAAATAGATTAGAAACCTGAGGAGGAGGATATTCAGCATATTCCTTCAGCACAATATAGTCACTATGATCTCTAAGAGTACATGATAATTTGTATTTGGATCAAGGAAAATAATGAAAACATGCTTAACACAAAAGTATTGAAAGGTATCCAATCATTGCCTTTGAACCAATAGTAAGAAGCAGTTATTCCAAAATGGTCGCTGCCACTGAAGAGTGAGCTCTGAAAATGATACACTAATGGATTCCAATGACTTTTTGTGGAACACATCCTCTGCACAATACCAATTTCATCCCAGTGCTAGTGATTGTAACTTCATGAGCTTCCTTCTTGATGTACTGTGTGTATTCTTTATGAAGATTGGTGGATGTGTAGACTGAAGAGAGCTCTGAAATTCTGAAGAGGAGCAAGGTCAGCAAACAGGTGCAAGGTGCAGTTCTTCACTCTGTTCTCAATGAGAACAAGTTGGTATGAAATTGGATGAATAAATATAAATTGTAAGTGCTTTTCTGCAAAAGAATAAACAGTTTAAATTCAATGATTATTACTGTAATAGGAAGCATATTTCCAGCAGAGTGGTGCAGTGGAAGAGTTTTCTTAAAATGTTTCACAAATGTATTACAATGTGATTTTGTGAATTTTATCATCCTTTTAGTCCCACTTGGAGCCCACATGTAAGTGCTCCTATCTACAGATGCTCTCTTGTTTGACTATTTTGAGTAATAAGTTTGAACAGATATTTGAAGGTGTTGGCTGAAAATAGTTCACAAATTCTGTGGTGCTTCAAGGTAGAAAACCTCACCGTACCTAATGAATACTTTGTGTTTTCCATTTAGATCAAATAACACAAAGCTTCATTGGTCACCAGGAGGTTTAAAATTGTTTCCATTCAAAGCCATATGAAATTTGTGTGTAGTCCAAAAAAGAAATGGCATTTGAGGAGTGACTGCTGAAAATGTATCACTACTGGATTTCAAACACTCTTTGGGGAAGAGATGCTATGCATCTTCACAGTTAAACACATCCAAGCTTTCCAGCTACATAAAAAAAAAGAAACTTGTCAAACCATATTATTTGAACCAGTAGTTCATTGCCAGCAGACAACTGCTGTTATAAAATTCCTTAAAAAGGATACTCAATTGAATTTCAAGAAGATCTTTTGGATATGATCATATGATCTTTAGTCCCTCTTTCCTCCCAGACAATGAGTTTTCTATCAAGGAGAAATTTCTTGTTAGTCAAGTTTGTATATTTGCATGGAACTTTGGTTTGAATGTGCTCTCAGAAGATCATACATATCCTGAGGAGCAGCAGCTCTAGCATGTTGCTTCAACCTACACCCACAAAGGGTTCTTTACAAGTACATGGGAGTTTCTGTTTGGATGAATTGCCACAAAGCATAAGTGCTTTCCAGCAAGGTAAGCAAAGGTTTCCATTCAAAGGTTTGGTACCACTAGGCATTGGAGATAAATATCAAGTGGGCTACTGCAGTGGAATAGCGATGACTGAAACAATTTTGCTAATGGATTTCAGTCATTCCTTTGGAAACAATTTCCTCTAACTAATACAAACTTGATCACAGTGACTGATGCTTGAAGTTTCAAAAGCTTTATTTTTCTACCACTTTGTGTATTGTCATGAGCAGTGCTTTAAATGAGTGATCTAAAAGTGCTTGAGCCCTGCAGAAGAGCAAGGTCAGCAAAAACTTCAACCTAGAGGCCCCTATTGGGTTTCAATATTGACCAATCCCCAGAGAGTCAAAGTGCACGCATGGTAATACAAATCACACAAGGTTTTATTACAAGCTTGAACTTGGACCACAACCAGCCTCTCAGACCACTACCATGGCTGGGTGGCGAGTGGCCCTGAGGGATAAGAAAGCACCCTACTTAAGAAATTTCCAATCATTCACATACAAAAACCTGTACATTATTGCTTACATTCAAACAGCTAACCATTTATTCTCTTTTGGTTGGGTCCTGCCAATTTATTTGAATCTCATTGGGTCCTGGCAAAACTGAATGGTCCTGGAGGAAGAAAGGAGGAGGGACAGGGTGAACTATACAGGAGATGAGTCAGGGCTAGGCCCACCCCATCCATTCCTGGGCAGCTGCCCATTTCTCAGACAGATATCTCTTAACAGTCTTGATAAACCTTGGGATTCCAGAACATCCTGTTTGTCCTATATTGGCTCTTGAGGATAGCACTTGCATAAGATTTCCTGGGGGTGTTTTATGGGTCAGTTCCCAAAATGGCTTGTTCATACAACATGGCTGCATAGATGTCACCTTGTTCTCAACATTCCTCCCTTCAGTTGTTAATAATGAGGGATTATGCTCATTCTGATGTCATGAATATTCATCCTCTGGAGCTGGTATTCTCTCATATTGTTGCCTTAGCACCATCAGTTGGACCATGCTTACACCGTTCTTAACAAAAGCTATTCCAACTTCCAGAGGAAGATGGCTTTTATGGTCTTCATTTCCTCGATTTGACCTGATTCCCTATTTCTGCACTAGCTGCCTGTCCCCAATTCTGGCTTCATTCCCCCCTTTTGCTTTAGGAGCTCCTTACTGCTGTGAGGAAAGGGGGAGCTGATTGTTTTGGCTGCTTCAAAGCTGGAAGGAGGAAGTGTGGGGGAAGCAGTTTGGAGTTCCCTTTTCAAATAGGGTTAATTGAGGGATCCAAGGTAGAAGTCTGGTTGGGGAAGAGCAGGGTGTAAAGTCATATGGGGGTGGGTGCTTCTATGAGAGAAGAATAGAAAGACATGAGTATTGTGAAGATGACAGAAGTCGATCTCTCACCAGGAGGTGGAAGAACTGAGAAGTTGTTCCTATAACAAGGCCTAACAAAGGCTGGAGAGCACAAGGTCTTTATTTGGGGATTTTAACATTGTCCAGGTTATCAGGAATGTAAACACAACATTTAATTCTTAATGTCAATGATATCCCCAGAAAATATAGTTAAGCTACTTAATGTTATCTGACTTTTGTAAAATATCTCTTTATTGGTGTAGCCTTTGTTTAGTAAAGATCTCTATACTTCTGTTACTTAGGGTTAGAAAATCATACTAGCAGCAAATAGAATTAAGCTTACCTGTGTAAACCGACTAAAAATTTCTGACTCTGGCAGTTTTTCTTGATAGTAGTCATGCACATTTGCCTAAGAATTTCTCTTTTGTAGCTTCCAGTTTTTATTCTAGTGGGCTAACACAAGTGTACATCTTAAGTTATATTTAACTATTATTTCTTTTAAATGCCCAAGAGTGGCTATATTTTGGTTTTAATTGTTCTGCTAGGTGTCTAAGATCAAGCTGGTCAAGTTGACTTGTTCCTGTCTTGTTAAAGAGTCAGCTGAGTTCCCAGAAGGTCACTCATAGAGAACTTAAGAGCAGCTTCTTAGCTCCATTAGTGCCCTGGGTTAGGCAGGGTCTCCTCAATGAGGTGGCTTTCTTGAAAGCACCAGGGATGCTCCCTTATTCCATGACCCTCCTCTAGTGGCCTCTGTTAGGGTCTGATATTGACTGGTCCCCAATATCGACTGATCCCCAGAGAGTCAAAGTGCACACACTATAATGCAAGACACACAATGAGGTTTTGTTGCAAGCTCAAGCCTGGACTGCAAGAAGCCTCTCAGACCATTCCAATGGCTGAGTGGGAAGCGGTCCCAAGGGGTGAGAAAGCCCTCTATTTAAGAGATTTCCAAACATTCACACACAAAGACCTGTACATTATTGGTCAGCATTTGAACAGCTAAACATTGGTCCTCCTCTTTTTGGGTCCTACCAATCTCTTTGATTCTCAATGGGTCCCACCAGAACTGAATGGTCCTAGAAGAAGAAGGGAGGAAGAAAGGGGTGAACTATGCAGGAGCTGAGTTGGGGTAGATCCCCCTGTCCTTGAAAGATAAGTTTTCTAGGCAGCTGCACATTCCTCAGACAAATATCTCTTAACAACCTTGATAAGTACGGGGGTCCATCAGTCCTGTTTGTCCTGTATTGGCTCTTGAGGGTGCCTGCATCCTTGTGATTAAGACAGTTAGTTACACAGATATCACTCTGTTCTCAACAGCCTCATCAATCTGTTTGATCAGAAGGTTGTGTGACCCACCCAGAGTTGCAAAGCTCCTTAGAGAAGTCCTCTTGCTCTCTGTGTTCAGGCTGACTTTGAAGGCAAGATACTGTTTTTTTTTTCTTCCCCTTGGCCTCTGTATTTCATCTCAATCTAATGTTTGATTTTAACCATCCAGCAAGCCAGTATCACCAGTCATAAAGTAAGAGTACTGGACTTTACTCTATAACTTTATAGAGTCTATAATTTTACAGTTATTTAACCTTTTATTTAACTGTAGTCTGTATTACTATTGGAAGTTGCCACTCTCTGTTCTATAGGTGATGACTTATTATCACAAGGTACCTAGGTTGTGTGTTCTTGAAGTAGCTACTTCTGCAAAACAGTAACAGGTAACAGTTTGACAAAATAAAATTAGCAAGAGTAAAAATATATTCAGCTTGTATAATAACTATTTTAAACTCTTGCTGAGTTATGCATTATATTCCCTGTTTGACATCACAGTAATTTTACAAGAAAAAACAATCTTTTGAATATAACTTTAAAGAAGCTGGTGTCTGGTTTATTTTGGAGTCACTCTAACATGCAGTAAGGTGGGAGGCAGAGCCTTATCTCAGGTAAGGCATGGCTCTTTACAAATCTTAAGTGAAGTGTTCTAATTCTGATGCTGATATTTGCTTCTTTCTTAAATATTATTTAAGTTTACATATATTGATTCCTGGGTCTATGTGAACTTTAATTAACAATTCAACATTATATGTCAAACATGAATTAAAGAAAGCCTGAGAGAGCTTTTAACTTTCCTTTTGTGTGGCAAAGTGGCAAAATGTTTTCATGTTTCACAATATTAACCCCTAAACAAATCAGGCTATAACTTTTAGAAATACATTTACATTTGAAATTCTTTATCTCAATGTAAAAAGTAACAAAATTTACATATACCTTATTAATAACAGATCCTATAATAGAACATTAAATGATAGAAATAAATCCCCAATAAAATTTACTGTTTATAAGTTTAAAATTACCACTACAGACAAGTTTAATCTGGATAATAGCAGCTTGATAAATTCCCTGCTTTAAAAACTTATATATACCTGGAAAATATGAACACATTTAATATACAAAGAGTGACCATTTCACAATTACCTTGACACTTTCATATTACCAAATTTAGTTGTTAAAGAAAAAATTAGACTCTGTAACATAGTACAAGACTCTAACAGTTGTTTAACCATAATTTTATAAATCCCAATTTTTAAAGACTAAAACTTAGTAGACACAAAGTTAAGAAGAAATTTGTGTTTCTAAGAAAGTCTTGTCATTTTACCATATAGATTAAACTTTGGTTTATATCAGAACATTAGTATTTCACCTTAAGAGAAACCTTAAATAGCTTTACCTGTCTCACATACATACAAGCAACTTAGTTACATGCAAACTTGTTGAAATTTGCCCTTTACTTACACAGATTTTCTTAGCACTTACTTAGACCCTCATGTATTTCATCACATAAATAATTTTTTATCCAGAAATATTTTTTCTTCACTAAATTTTCATATCTAGAACCTTTTATTTTCTCTTTCCTATTTATTGACACGTTTTTGTTCACATTATGAAACAACTCTTAAGAAATTTCTGAATTTAGATAAATTACTCCATTTTAATAAGATTAAATATTTTGTTATTTATAGTACTCTAATTGAAACACAGTTAAAACTTTTGGAACCCTTTGTATATAGAATTGTACCTGTTAGGACAAAACTCTTGGTAACCTTGTTTTTAGTTTAGTGATGACACAAAGCAATTTTAAGCCCTTTTTATTTACCAACCTATGAAAACACCAACAAAGTTTAAGTGTGTTACCCCATGAAATTTAAGGAGTTAAAGAGTACTCGATGTTATTTAACAATTAGCATTTTAACTTTGTAAATTAATCAGGTGTCTCTAACACATTTGAGTAATCCCATATATGTTAACTCTAATTCACTTTTTTGTAAAAAACAAGATATCAGACAAGTGACTTGAACAGTATTTGCCATCTCTTTCCTGTTGAAAGAAAGTCCTAGAAACAATTGATATTAGACATGTTATTAACATCAGTATTTCATTAGTTCATTAGTTCGACCACCTAGAGACTTGCGAGTTATTTTCAAAGACATTTTACATTTTACTTTTTATTAGTTTACCCAATTTAAACTTAACCCTTTTAAATCACGTGAATTAAAGTATATGCATCCATTTTAAAAATTTTAGGTTTGGGAGAGCTCAATTTTGATACAGACAAAACATGACATCAGACAGCACAACATGCAAATAACACAAAATCAAAGATCTTGTAACTTTATAGGTGAATCTCCATTGCAATGTAACAGTTGTTCAAAAACTCTAGTTGATTAAAAAACTAGGACTGATCAAAAGTCATGAGCTCAAAAAAATATTCAATTAAAAAAACAAGATTTCTGAAAAAAAAAAGATACAGCCATTAATTACTTTAGTAAAGTACCATAAAATTTACTTTTCTGGAGTTCAGGTAAGACCCTTTTTACCTTCTTTTTTATGGGGAAAGGGTTTGAGAGTGGTCTCCTACTGAGCCTTCAGGCTTTCTCTGTCTACATTTCAATGTAAACCTTGACTGAGATCTTGAAGGAGCTGAGCTAACAGGTTTTAGCAGACACTTTGTGCCTAGGGCATTTTAGCCATTTCTACCTGGACAGGCTTGGATGTCAAAGAAAATTATGAGACCTTATTTTCCATTACTTTTGATAATGAAGCCACTATGCTAAGGTTCTCACTGAGATACACAATTGGCTATTGAGCTGCCTATGACTGCCTTTCCAGGATTTATTTTCTCCTCAGTAACAAACAGGTTAAATCTTGTTTCATAGGTAAGCTGAGGACAGGAACTTGAAGTAAATCCCCTTTATGATATTCCTGGGGCAGAATATTATCCTATGGTGGCTATTTTCCAGTAGTATTGAATCTGTTTATGGCATAATTAAGCTTTATTTTTTGAGATCTTATAATTCTTATCAGCTAATAATTTTAGGACTTCTGCAATGGCCTTTTGATATTCCTCCTGGATGAGGCACAGAAAGAATGTCATTTACATACTGGAGAACAATCACAGATGTTTTATTTCTGAACTCTGTTAAGTCCTTAGTTAAGGTTTGTTCAAGCAGGTGAGGGCCATCTCTAAATCCTGAGGCAACATGTTTAGGTTAGTTGAGATACATTATCTAGTTCCTCAAAGAAAAACAGAAATTGCTATTCAGAGTCTAGCATATACAGAAAAACCGTCTTTTAAATCTAACTTAGTAAACCAAGCAGCAACTGAAATTTCAGATAACAGAGTAAGAACTACAGGGTGGGGGGAAATTAATTCTTCATTTTTCTAAGGTTTTGGACTACGCAGTTTGCTTTTTAACTCCTAAAATGGGTAAATTATATGAGCTATTGCAAGGCATTAAAAGTTTCTATCATTTTGAATGAACTTATTTTTTATGATAATCTCATTTTAATTGACTTAAAATGAATTAAAATCTTATTTAGAATTTTACCCACATGAACATTACCAAGTTTTTTAAATGAAGAGAGCATTTTAAGGGGAGTACTGAAGGTGTACATTGAAAGAGAGTAGGAAAAGGGTAGAATTAACAATTGAGCTCAAGGCAGAGGATCCAGATCAGTTTGCCTCATGGACACCAACAGAAGCATCCAGTGGACTCTTGACTCCCTCTTTGTGGCTTTGCCTCCCACCTGAGTGCACAGCCATCAATCATTTGCAGTCACTTGTCTTCTTTTACATTATTAAGAGATTCATCTACTTCCCCAGCAACACCAACATCTCTGCTTCCATTTCCTTTGATAAGATTCTGTGAACACAAAAATTTCAAGTACAGTGAGAAGAATACCAGATCCAACATCAGTTCAGGCTCTGTCAACTGGTGGGTAGCCTTGGACACACATGTTCCTTTCTGTGCCTCAGTTTCCTCATCTGTCCAGTGGAACCAGTGTCCTTAAGTTCAGTTATGTCTGTGTGTGTATGCACCTACATCCTGTGACCACAACCAGATCTCATCCCAATCCAACAGGCTCAGCTTCTGTCTTGGCTACAGGCTTTCCCATGATTCTCTTACAGCAGACTCTTGCGATGTTTTCTTCTTTTTAAGGATCAACTTGTTCAAATCTTTTCTTAGTTTCTTCTTGTGAGAAAAAGAATGTTCAGAGGTCTATTTTCAGAATCCAGTATTCAGTCTTAAATGTTGCATTTATATATAAGAAAGGCAGCCAGAGGGGGAACAGCAGAAAATAAAGTTGCACAATTGCTCCAGAGCCCAGGGATGTGGCAGATCCAAAATTCATCACCTGAACATCCCCATGAAAAAACAGGTGGGGGAAGGGTTTAGTCTAACCAACAAAGATAGAAACCCCTCTGTTAAGCCAGAGTAACTTAGCTAAGTAAGAGCTAAATACATGTCAGAATGCATGTACCACAAGCATGCTTTCCTGCCAAAAGATAACAGAGTGAGGGAGGAACAACTCAAGGTATATTTCTATAAATATCTAAATTAGCCATTAAATTGTATGCCTACATTTGTTTTATCAGGTCAAGGGTCAGAGCTGCATTAGGGATAAAAGCACGTGGACTGCCCACCCAGGTGTGATTGCTCTGCAGACCTTATTTGGTAGCACACCCTTCTGCAGAAGTACTTTGCTTTTATTTTGATGGGCTACTTCTGAGCACAAGTCTGATTCCTCATGATGCCTGGCATGTCAAACATTCTCAGATCTGAAAAGTTGGGTTTTGTAATTCATGTCATTCTTTTTCTGATGACTGTGAATACAAAACCACAGCTCCTAACCTTTGATGAGCTGGATGTGGGTGTGCTGACCAGAAGCGAGCAACAGGGAACAGGTACAGCTCCCCTTCCTCATATTCTGTGTGATTACACCCTGGCTCGGGCCCAGGCAGTCTTCAGGAATGTGAGGTCCACTGGATAACCTCTGGATTAATTGCAACCACTGCAACAGCAGCCACCTACTTCTTCCCTAGCTTTCTTCACAGGTCCTTCAATGCTGGAAATTCTTGGTAGGGAGATAGCCCTTAGCTGGGGAGCTTTCACAATTTGTTGTCCAAGAAACTGAAACTTTTCACAGCACTGATGGCTTTGATGTGAAACTCTACTTGATCTTTATGTTTGTGGTTTTTGTGGTATCAATTATGTTGGTCACTTGATAAAAAGACTCTCTTTGCAGAATGGCAGCATCTCTAAATAAGTAAATTCCCTGGGGTTTTGAGGTGGAAGGGGGAGAGTACTAGTAATGGGACAGGGAGGACAGAGCCATCACCTGGCCCTGTCAGCTTCTCACAGCTCCTCACAGCATGGGTAGTCCCTGGCCCAGTTACCAGGGCACAGAAATAGCTGTTGCTGTGTCTAGAATTGCACCTGGTCTCCAGCAAATCCCTTTCTTCTTTCATCCTCTAGACTTACTGGGAAGGGAAGTGACAGATTTGAAAGAGCCTGTCTTGCTGAGGATAATCATTAAGAATGTTATCTCATGTTGAATATGGTGAGAGGGTATTCAAAAATGCATAACTGGATATCCTCAAGGATCTCAAAGTCTAGCTCTTGTCAGAAAGGCTGGACTGGGGCGCAGAGGGGTGGGTAGAGCTCATGCCGGTGGCTCTGCTGTGCCATCACAGTTCCAGCACTCTGCAGCCACTGCTCAACCTCCTTGAATAATCTTTAATAGGCCCTTTTTCTTGTGTTTATGCTATCTTTTTTTCTTTTTGATCTCTATTAAAAAATGGAAGATGAAAGCTGGAAAAGATCATCTAAGGATTGGTCAGGGCCACAAGCCAATTTTTGTAATTTTCTTTAAATGTTTGGGGCTGACTGAATGATAAATTTATAATTTAAAAGTAGGTGACCCTTGATGGATTCAGGATTCAGGGTGGTGTGTTTTCTTATTGCCTTCCTGAGTCTCTCCATGAAAATAGCAGGGTTTTAAAAACCTGTCTCTCACTAGCTGGTTTGGTCAAATTTATTTCTGGCCTTCTTTGGCAAAGTGCTAGGGTCCTAGTTTGCCCTGTGCTAGAGGCCCTGGGAGGATTCAGACTTAAGGACATTACTGCTTTCCTCCCTGCCACTATAAACTCCTAATTATGAAAATGATGACAAAATTAAAAGTGTGCCTTTTGAATATCATTTTGCCCTCAAGAATAACGGAATCTCCAGAGGGCGAGGGGACAACTGTTGTTTGTTAGGTGTATAATGCCCTTTGCTTGGAGGGTCTCATGGGAGGGGTTTATTTATATGTCTCCCTCTTTCACCATAAAGAGAACAGAGTAAGCACATTTAATCACAGGAACAGTATTGGGGAGATTCTAGATATCTAGACTAGTGAAGGCTAACTATGCAAACAAAGGGAACCTGGGCATTTTCATACTAATCATCCCAGGCCTTAATCCTACAGTTTGAATTCCTAATGTCTGACTGGCAAGGGAACAGGAGCATCCAGGAGGGAGTGGATGTGCAGGAGCATTGTGCACTATATGGCCCATATGGAGGCAAAGGTAATTGGTACTTTCCTCATCTACTGATCACCTGGATACCCCTCAGGGTGATCGGGAGGGGGAGTCCAGAAAAGGAACCTTTGGGGTCCACCTGAGAGTAGCCCAGGTCAGAAAACTCTGCAGTTGTTCCAATACTTCCTCTGCCTTCATTCATCCTGGGTAGATCAGGAATAGGGACACTGTGTACTGGCAACAATTGTGCTCCAGGCCTGGACAGAAAAGTAGAAAAAGGTTTTGGCAGATTCCAACATGCCTGGTCTGTACAGAGCAGGTGATTGAAAACTGCCTAGGCCAGAAAATTCTCACCCAAATCTTGAGGATAGCGGATGCACTAACTACTTTTAAGTAGCCGACAGGTGCCCATTTTGCCCTCCAAAAATAAAGAGACAGAAAGGTGAACCTCAAAGAGATGTGGGGAGCATGAAGAGAGAAGCTTACTTACCTTGGCATAAAGCTTGGTGGAGGTTGGCCACTCCACGGAGCAGAGTATAGCAAACATACCCTTCTTGAGGTGGTCTGCACCAAAGTTCCATCCTGTGACACAGACCTCTGGGAAGTGACTCAGGAGGAAATTCTTAGGAGTTACCTGAGACTGTCCCATAATAATGAGAAAAGAACCAAGCAGACTGAAAAGAATGAGGGAAGCAATAAACACAGTAAAGCAAATTTTCAGAGGACTCTCCAACATTAACCAGCTGGCAACCACACCACTCTCAAAGGTGCAATGCTTTTCTCATTCACACTACCAGAATCAGACAAAGAATCCTTTACCGAATAACTGCCCAGACAGCGTCCACTTGGGATGTTGGTGTGACTCCTGTTTGTTGGGGATGTCTCCCATGACTTCCAACAGCGGAACCTCCAGAATCACTCACAACCCTTTCTTTTCACCAAATGAGAATTCACAACCAAACTCAATTGGGGACCTGTGTCCCACCAAATGGGGGAGGCCAATCCTCCTTTTGTGTCAAATCTCCTTAGAAACCTTGGCACCGTGGGCCATGTGTCTCTCCTGGGGTGGAGTTGGGTGATCCTATCCTGGAAAGCCCCCAAATATTGGGATTCAATATCCACCAATCCCCAGAGTCAAAGTGCACACACAATAATGCAAGAAACACGAGGTTTTATTGCAAGCTCAAGCTGTACCGCAACCAGTCTCTAGGACCACTACAATGGGTGAGTCAGGAGCGGCCCCGAGGGGTGAGAAAGCACTCTGTTTAAGAGATATTTAAGCATTCACACACAAAGACCTGTACATTATTGGTTAACATTTGAACAGCTAAACATTTGTCCTCTTTGGTGAGGTCCCGCCAATCAATTTGATTCTCATTGGATCCTACCAGAACTGAACAGTCCTGGAGGAAGAAGGGAGGATGAAAGGGTTAAACTATGCAGGAGATGAGTCAGGGCTAGTCCCCCTCACCATCCTTGATAGATAAGGTTCCTGGAGAGGTGCCCATTTCTTGGACAGATATCTCTTAACAGCCTTGATATACCCTGTTTGTCTTGTATTGGCTCTTGAGTGTAGCACCTGAACACCCTTTCCTGGGGGGGTTTATGGGCCAGTTCCAAAAGTGACTTGTTCATACAACATGGCTACACAGATGTCACCTTGTTCTCAACAACAGGTGAGGGCCATCTGTAAATCCTGAGGCAACACTGTCTAGGTTAGTTGTGAGACATTATCTAGTTCCTCAAAGACAAACAGAAATTGCTATTCAGAGTCTAGCATATACAGGAAAAACCGTCTTTTAAATCTAACTTAGTAACCCAAGCAGCAACTGGAATTTCAGATAACAGTAAAAACTACAGGATGGGGAGAAATTACTACTTCATTATTCTAAGGTTTTGGAATAGACAGTTTGCTTTTGAACTCCTAAAATGGGTGAATTGCATGGGCTATTGCAAGGCATTAAAAGTTTCTGTCCTTTTGAATGATCTTTAATAAGCCCTTTTTCTTGTCTTTATGCTCCCTTTTTGTTCTTGGAGGGTCTCACGGGAGGGGTTGATTTTAAATGTCTCCCCCTTGCAGCTTAGAGAGAACACAGTGAGCACATTGAAGCTATTACAGGAACAGTAATAGGGAGACTCTAGGTAGACTAGTATAGGCTAACTATGGGAACAAAGGGAACCTGGGCATTTTCATGATAATCATCCCAGATCTTAATCTTATAGTTTAAATTCCTATTGTCTGACCCGCAAGGGAAGGGGAACATCGAGGATGGGATGGATATGCTGGGGAGTGCTGTATGGTCCATACAGAGGCAAAGGTAATTGGCGCTTTCCCTCAGTGTCATTCATCAACAGATCACCTGAATACCCCTTAGGGCAGTTGGGAGGGGGGATCTGGAGAAGAAACCTTTGGGATCCGCTCAAGAGTAACTCAGGCCAGAGAACCCCACAGTTGTTCCAACCTTTCCTCCACTTCCATGCATCCTGGGTGGGTCAGGACTAGGGACACTGTGTACTGGCGGCAATTGGGCTCTGGGTCTGGACAGAAAAGTAGGAAATAAGTTTGGCAGATTCCAACATGCCTGGTCTGTACAGAGCAGGTGATTGGAAGCTTGCCTGAGCTGGGAACCTCTCACCTGAGTCTTGAGGATGGCAGCTGCACTAATTACCTTTAAGTAGCCGATGGGTGCCCATTTTACCCTCCAAAAATAAAGAGACAGAAAGATGCACATCAAACAGGTGTGGGGTGCATGGAGAGAGAAGCTTACTTACCTCACTCAGTATGGATCTCGGTGAAGATTGGCCACTCTGAAGAGCAGAGTGTAGCAAACATACCCTTCTTTAGGTGGTCCACACCAAAGTTTCATCCTCTGGCATTGACCTCTGAGAAATGACTCAGGAGGAAAGTCTTAGGAGTTACCTGAGACTGTCCCATAATAATGAGGAGAAAGGATGAAGCAGACTGAAAAGAACAAGGGAGGAAATGCACACAGTAAAACAAATTTTCACAGGACTCTCCAACATTCACTGGCTGGCAACACCACTCTCGCAGTTGCAATGCCCTTCTCATTCACACTACCAGAATCAAATAAAGGATTCTTTACTGAATAGCCACCCAGACAGCATCCACTGGGGACATCAGCATAACTCCTGATTGTCGGGGAAGTCTCCCACAACTTCCAACAATGGAAACTCCAGGGTTGATCGCAACCCTCTCCTTCCACCAAATGAGAATTCTCAACCAAATTCAAATGGGGACCTGTGTCCCAACAAATGGTGGTGTCCACTCCTCCTTCCATGGCAAATCTCCTTAGAAACCTCAGGTACTGTGGGCCATTTGCCCTTACTGGGGCAGAGTCAGATGGTCTTATTCTGGACAAGCCCCCAAATATTGGGTTTCAATATCCACTGATCCCCAAAGTATCAAAGTGCACACATGGTAATGCAAATCACATAACAAGGTTTTATTGCAAGCTTGAGCTTGGACCGCAACCCACCTCTCAGACCTCTACCATGACTGGGTAGGGAGCAGCCCTGAGGAATGAGAAAGCACTCTACTTAAGAAATTTCCAATCATTCACATGCAAAGATCTGTACATTATTGGTTAATATTTGAACAGCTAAACATTTGTTTACTTTTAGTTGGGTCCTGCCAATTTATTTGAATCTCATTGGGTCCTACCAAAACTGAATGGTCCTGGAGGAAGAAGGAGGAGGAACAGGGTGAATTATGCAGAAAATGAGTCAGGTCTAGGACCCCTCACCATCCTTGATAGATAAAGTTTCTAGGCAGCTGCCCATTTCTCAGACAGATATCTCTTAACAGCCTTGATAAGCCCCAGGGCCCAGTATGTCCTGTTTGTCCTGTATTGGCTCTTGTGGGTAGCACCTGTGTGCCCTTTCCTGGGGGTGTTTTAATAGTCAGTTCCCAAAATGGTTATTCATACAACATGACTGCACAGTTGTCACCTTGTTCTCAACACCCCTACTCACTCTCTATTGAATGAGAAGTTGTTTGCCTACATTTGCATAAATAAGCAGGAATTATAACTGCTATTCAGCAACAGAAAAAATATCTATAATTCAGCTTTAACATTGAATTCTAGAGCCCATTTCCAGCAGAATACTGCAGTATAATTATTATCCTAGAAAGTATCACAAATGGATTACCATGAAACTGTGATTTTTATCATCCATATAGTCCCAGGTGACTCCAGATATTATTACTTCCATCTACAAGAGCTCTCTTCTTAGTGTGTTTAATACAGCTGAAAATTGTTTTGAATGTGCTGAATGATAACAGCCTAAAGGTTGTGAGAAGGAGAAGATTCAGCAAATTGAGTCAATGTAGAGGCAATCATTGTTCTCAATGAGTACCCTGTGTTTATTTGCACTTGATCTATTAGTTCAAAGTTCTCTTTCCTCTCAGCAAGTTAAAAAATGGTTTCCTTTCAATGCCACCCTACCACTGTTAACTAGCAATTGATTCCACAAAAGTAAATGCAGTTGAAGAGTTATTGTTGACCCTATTTCAGTACTGAATCATTTACCCTTTGGGGAACATATCCTCAATGTTGTCCCAAGTTACTGCATATATGCTTTTCACCAACAGAAGAAAACCTTTCAATTGCAAGGATATCATTTGAAACCCCAAGTTAATCCCAAGAAGACAAGAGCTACTATAGAATTTCTTAAACATTGTTTTAAAAAGGGTTTTCAAGGAGATCTTGAGAATTATATCATTGTTAGGGTCACACATTGGTGTTAGGAAGTGCAACTTCAAACTATGTTAGCTTTCTTATTAGTTCAGTTTATTTATTAGCATGGAAATGTTGTGTTATAAGATGTTTCAAATTAGCATAGACATACTGAGGTTGAGGAGGTCCAGCAAGATCCTTCAGTGTACACACACTCACTGTGTTTGTTAAGAGTACATATTTAACTGTATTTGGATGACTCATTACAAAGCAAAAATGCCTAACAACAAGAAAATGAAAGGTATCCAACCACTGCCTTTGTTCCGTTGGTAAGCGGAATGCATTCCAAAAGGGCAACTGCACTTTAAGCGTGATTGCATAAAATATATTAGTACTGGATTCAAATGACTCCTTGGGGAACAAGTCCTATGCATGTCCTCACTTTACCTCAGAGGTCCTTTCCAGTAATTGAAGAAACATTTCAATTCAAAGTGAATCATTTGAAATTGGAGGTAACACCCTGCAAAAAACTGCTGTCAAAAGTTCCTTAAAAAGAGCTCAAAAAAGGATTTCAAAGAAATCTGTATATTTGATCATCATTTCAGTTAGAATTTCTTTCCAGATAATGGGGTCACTCTCTACCAGAGCTTTATTGTTACCCCAGCTTGTGAAGTAGAAGGAAACTGTGGTTTGAATGTGCTGTCCCTAAGCAAATTAGAAAGACTGAGGAGGTGGAGTTCCAACATTTTCCTTCAAAACAACACACTCACTGTGCTCTCTAGGAGTATATGATAGTTTGAATTTACATGAAGAAAAACAATTAAAACCTGCTTAGTACAAAAGTATTGAAAGGTATCCAATCACTGCCTTGGAACATGTAGTAAGAAGTAGTACATTCCAAAATGGACACTGCCATTGAATAATGAGTTCTGAAAATGATACAATTATGGATTCCAATGACTCTTTGTGAAGCACATGCTCTGCCTGATACCAATTTTATCCCAGGTGTTATTGCTTGTAGATTCATGAGCTGTCTTCTTGATGTAGTTTGTGTACTCTTCATGAAGATTTGTGGATGTGTAGGCTGAAGAGAGTTTAGAAAGGCTGAGAAGGAGCAAGGTCAGCAAACACTGCAAGTTGCAGTTGTGCACTCTGTTCTCAATGAAAACAAGTTGTTTTAAATTTGGATTTCCTTTAAGAAGGAAATGTAAGTGCTTTCCAGCAACAGAATTCAGAGTTTATATGTGGCGGGTGAGACTCAGGGCCCAGGGTTACACCACATGCATCCAAAGATGGCAATTGTCAGAGAGTCAAATGGCGTGCTGAATGTGCCTTGAGAAAAACAGGAAGCATTTACAATTGGCTGTATGATAATTGGTTCAGCTGCCTAGTGCTTGGACAGATATATCTTACATGTATGCTTGAGCTTGTGATTGCTTGACCTTTAATAGGATTGGATGGACATATCTTGTTACAATTGCATATGCATGAGACTGCTTATATATTGAGGGTATTATCTGAATAAAGCAGAAGCTGCTTCATGAACTTCTGAGGTGTACGTGTCATTCATCCTTCTGGTCGGCAGCAAGCGACATTTATATTCAAAGATTTTCAATGTAGCCTGAAGTAAATTCTCAGCAGCAAAGTGCCATGGAGGAGTTTTCCTAAAGTGTTTCATAAATTGATTTCAAAGTGACTTTGTGAATTTGAACATCCTTCCAGTCCCACTTGGAGCCCACATGTAAGTGCTCCTAAATACCAGTGCTCTCTTGTTAGACTTTTTTGTGTAATAGGACTGAACTGATAGTTGATTGTACTGCCTGAAAGGAGATTACAAATGCTGGGGTGCCACAAGGTTGAGAACCTCACTGTACCTATTGAGTACCTAGTATTTTCCACTTGAATAAATAAATAAAAACTTCAGTGCTCACCAGGAAGTTAAAAAGTGTTTCCTTTTGAAGACATCCTAAATTTTTAGCCATCCTTGTATTCCAGAAGGGCAACTGCAGTTGAAGAGTGATTGCTGAAAATATATCATTACTATATTTCAAAGACTCTTTGTGAACAGATCCTATGTATCTTCCCAGTTGAACATTTACATATTTCCAGCTAGAAAAAAAAAAAAAAAGCTTTCAAAGGGTATCATTTGAAATGAGGAGTTCATTCCCAACACACAACTGCTGTTATAGAATTCCTTAAAACGGATTCTCAAAAGAATCTCAGGAAGATTTTTTGCATTTGATAATCCTTACAGTCCTTCTTTCTTCCAAGGCAATGGGTTCCTATCAAGGGGAAGTTTTCTTTTAGTTCAGTTTGTGTATCTTCATGGAACTTTGGTTTGAATGTGGTGTCTCAAAAGAGCATAGGAGGTGGAGCACCTGTGGCATGTTGCTTCAATGTACACCTTCAAAGTGTTATTTCTAAGTACAAAACATTTTCTATTTGGATGAATTGTCACAAAGCATAAATGTTTTCCAGCAAGGAGAGAAAAGGTGCTTATTCAAAGTTTTGTTCACCACTATTCACTGGAGAAACATTTCAAACATGCCTCTGCTGTTGAATAGTGATGGTTGAAAAAATTTTCTAGAGGATTTTAATAATTCCTTCAAAAAAAGTTTCTCTCCCTTACCCAATGTTGATCCCAGTGGCTGATGCTTGAAGTTTCAAGAGATATATTTTTTCTCCACTTGGTATATTGTCAGAAACAGGGAATTAAATGAGTAGTCTAAAAGTGCTTGAGGCATGCAGAGGAGCAAGTCACCAAAAAATTTAACCTAGAGGTTCATACTCACTCTGATATCAATGAAAATTTGTTCATTTGCATTTGAATAAATAAGCAGGAAGTGTAACTGCTGTCCAGCTACAGAAAAAATGCTTAAAATTTCACTTTAATATTGAATTATGGAGCCCATTTCTAGCAGAAAACTGCAGTGGAAGTATTTTCTTAAAATGCTTCACGAATGGATTGCCATGAGACTGTGATTTTGATCATCCTTACAGTCCCAGGTGGCTCCCTGATATCATTGCTTCCATCTACAAGTAGTCTCTTCTTAGACTAGTTGGGGTAAAACAACTGAAAATAGGTTTGAATGTGCTGAATGATAAGAACTTAAATGTACTGAGGAGAAGCATATCTAGCAAGTTGAATCAATGTAGATACATTCATTGTTCTCAATGAGTACAATGTGTTTTTTTGCATTTGATCAATTTGCTCAAACTTTCTTTGCCTCCCAGCAAGTTAAGAAATGGTTTCTTTTTCAAAGCCACAATACCACTGTTAACCAGCATTTGATTCCATAAAAGCAACTGCAGTTGGAATGTTACTGCTGAATATATTTGAATACTAAATCAATGACTCTTTGGGAAAAATATCCTATGAGTTTTCTAAGGTTACCCCTTAGATGCTTTTCACCAATTGAAGTATCCTTTAAATTCCAAGGGTATCATTTGAAATTCCATGATAATCCCAAGAAGATAAGTGCTGCTAAAAATTTCTTAACTAATGTTTCAAAAAGGGTTTTCATGGATATCTGGTGAATTTTTTCATCTTTAGGGTCACACATTGATGTAAGAAGATGCCCCTCCAATCTATGTTAGCTTTTTAGTTAGTACACTTTGTTGATTATCATGTACATATTGTTTTAAAGTGATGTGCCAAATTAGCATAGATGTGCTGAGGTAGAGGAGTTCCAGCAAGATCCTTCAATGTACACATACTCACTGTGTTCTCTAGGAGTATATACTTGTATTTGGATGACTTAAAACAAAGTAAAAGTGCCTAAAAGCAAGGAAATGAAGGGTATCAAATCACTGTTTCAGTGTTAAGTGAAATGTATTTCAAAAGGGCAATTGCAGTTCAAGCCTGACTGCTTAAAATATTTTAGCACTGAATTCAAATGACTATTTGGGGATATATCCTACGCATGTTCCTATGATCGCCCACTGCCCATGGGGACAATCACAACGCGTACACTTTTCTTGAGCACAGGAACCAAAAGAGCCCCTTTATTCCACAAGTCTCTGACTTATATTGAGAACATCAGCCTATCAGAGAGTAGACTACCAGGAAAGTCAGCCTATCAAGGAACAGTGTCCAGGCAGTTACAAGAATTGCCTCATATACAGCAGCCAATCAGAGTTACTTCCTGAAACTTGTTTATGAGTACGACTTATTTTGGCAAGCTGCCAGGTGCCATCTTAGAGATCAGGCCAGGGTGCGGCTCTGGGGCCCTCAGAGCCCGCCCCTGACATATCCCCCTTATTCTTTAAATAAAGAAAGATGACTTGGGACCATGCCTGTCTTAGATTGTCCATGGCAAATTACATCCTTACCCGTCATTGGAATTCTGACCTCCAGGCGTCAGAACCCTGTCTTAGGTTGGTATGCATTTCCACGGATCTTATGCATCTTTGACTACTGGTCCAGCATGCTTAGCCATACTTGGGGGGATGTTCCTGTCTCAATGGCTGTCAAAGTCTGTACTATAGCCCGTCGATGATGTCGGGCATCTTGGCGAGCTCTGATTTGGCTGTGTATAACATAGGCTGTCCCTAAGCAGATAATAATCAGAACAGCTATTGTTCCAGCCCACTGTTTTGTCAATCCCAGGGCTTTAGATAACAAAGAAAACATTTTGGACACCGATGCAACTTGAACCCTGGTGGCATTGACTGAGTATTTCAGCTCGTAGCTGACTGGTTAAATTATCAAACGTAGATGACCAATTGCCAGTAAGGAAGACAGAGAAATTTTTAGATAACATAACCCAGAGCTAAGGTTATTATAAGCAATAGGGGTGACACACACTGCTCTTAAAGGATAAACACATCCCAGTCCCAAAAGTTCTTGCAAGATATCCACTTGTTCTTGTAGTAAGTCCACTCTTTGATTTACAAGGAGTATGCCTGCTGTTAGATGTTGGTTTAGGGTCTCTATAGTCTGTAAGACTGCAGTTGTATTTTTGGCCAAGTGATTGTTGTTGCTGTCTGTATGGTTGTGTCAATGCTGCTGCTGCAGAGGCTGCAATGGCAGTGATCACAGCTGCTGTGATGCCAAAATCTCTTCTGTTTCTTGATAATAGCACTGGCAGTTCTGTATCTGTAACAGAGACTGGGACTGGTAGGAAGGTAGGAACACACATTAAGACTGCCAGCGGGAACCTAGAAGCATTCGAACATTGAGAGAGATAGCATAAATCTGAAGTAAAATTGAGAGAAGCGGTTGTTTCATTAGTTCAGAAACATAAAAGGGGGAAACACACAAACTGGGGTAGGTGGAAAGGTACATAATTGAACTGTTCCTCCTAATAGACTGAAAAGAGGTTGTAAGATAGTTCAAGGGGGGAAAGGCTACGAGCATGATGGTCATCAGGAGTATGTTCAGCATCTTCATTTTGTTGGTCTGAGTTACTTGTTGGTAGCATTGGTACTGGTCAACTTAGTCACTCAGGAACCCAGATAGACGATGTTTTATCCTGTGGAAACACACAAACCAAGCCACAGCTCCAGTAAAGTTGGTCCGGGCCGTTTCATTGTCCTGTAAGAACATCCTTCCATTTTACTGTCGCTCTATCATGTTGTTTATGATTGCCATGTCTCTCAGCAGCACAGCGACCCTCATTATCCATAGTTAAAAATTTTTAAAATAAAGAGGCAAAGAGAAAGTTTATCTTTAAGGGACCTGAAGGTCTCCCCTATTCCCCCCTTTTGTTTATAAAGAGTATTTTTGAGGGTGAGATGTGCACGTTCAACAATATCTTGTCCTTGTGGGTTATAAGGTATACCTGTGGTTAGAGTTATTTCAAATTTAGTGAGAAATTGGTTTGGGAATGTGAGTAACTGTCGCCGCACATGGCAATTTGTCACCGCCTGCAGCAACACTTTGTGCCAGTATAGAGGATAGAGGAACTGAGGTTTGCTTGCTTTAAGAGAAGAGAGAGAGAGAGAGACTTTGCATAAGAGAGAAAGACTTTGCTTAAGAGAGTGAGAGACTACACTTTCAGAAATCTTATCTTATGATCACATTATAAGCCTGTTGACTGGCTTTGAGGTGTTTGTAGATGCAGAATAGAATTAATACAAGCACACCCAAGCCTATTAGTGTAAAACCTAAAAATCCCCAAAATTTGGTGCCAAATTATGCTCAAAAATCTTTCACCCTCTCTACATTTTTCAATATTAACTCCATTAACTTTCTAATCAGTGCACTTCCCTTTACTTATAAACCCTCCTTAAAGGTGAGGTACCAACATGAAGAATTAAAAAGTTACACAGGATGAAAATAAGCAGCTTGCTTTACTGAGAAAAGATGGAAAACATCTATGTGGCTAAATCAGCTTATGAGGGGCTATGGATTCAACCAATTCCAATTTGGAAATTGCCTGAGTGATGCAATCAATATCAGCAAAAGATCTGTTACTCCTTAAACTCTACAAGGGCTATGACAGCTGCTTCCATTTTGTGAGCCTTGAGTTGAAGAGCCCTGTGCCTTGTTTCCTAAATGATTTGGTAACATCTTGCCCTCAACATCAGTAATTTGCACTCATTAACCCAATGTTTTCCTTTTTTGCACTTTGGACAAAGACCTGGGGCATAAGGTGTAACAGATTTTACTATAGTTATCTCTTATCTTTTGTTAGGGCATTGTCTCTTTGCTGCTGTGTATCTGTACATACACTCCAGGATCATAGTGATTTTGAGTATCATATTAGCCTTCTATTAGCATATCAACATTTCTACCAGGAAACCTTGCTACTACATTTTTGCAAGCAGTTTCAACAGCTATTTCTTGCCACTGAGCTCTCCAATTAGACATTGTCCTCCAGATAACACTGCTCTGCATACCTGTTTCCAATCAGTCTTAACTGCCACTTTAAAGTTTTTCTAATGGTTGATGGTATCTCTATTTTGGTCCTCAAATATGGGCAGGTTCTACAAATTTTGAAGCTCTTTATATTAGGTTTAGCTTTCTACTACCTTTTCCCCTAGTTCTTAAGTTTTCACTACCACTTGGTTATTTCTTTGGGGGTTCTTTGTATTAGATTTAGCTCTCCTTTTCCCCTTGTTCTTAAATTTTCTGAATAATTGTTTTCTAGGTTACTTCCACTCAATCCTTCCTCACTTTGTTCTCTTTAAGAGTTATTTTCTGTTGCTATTAGATCCTGTTTATGAAGATCCTCTCCAAGATGTTCCCACTGTGGAATATTTAATAATCCTTCATCTAAAAACCAAGGAGCTACCTTCTCTATTGTATCTAAGAATGTTCTAGCAGTTTTGGTTTTTAAAGTTGTACCATTGGCCTTAAGCAGTTCCCGTAAGGGTTGTTGCATATGAACTTTTGATATTTCAGACCCCATCTTGTACAATGTAAGCCGTGTTCCACGTGCTTATCTAGTCCTTGAACAGCCTTTCGCTTAGTTCACTGTTTTTGGATCACTTTCCACTTAGTCCACTGTTTTACTTTCCTTTTTGGACCGCTTTCTGCTTAGTCCAGATAGTTGCATACCTCGAACGTCAAGGCTGCCTTTCACTTGTTTATTTTTGACCTTTTTATAACCAGTTTAACTTGTTAAAATTTTAGAATATCTTACCTTGTTTTCTTACTTATCCTTGTAAAGTTTTCATTCCCGGGTTTTGGCACCACTTATGATCGCCCACTGCCCGCGGGGACAATCACAACGCGTACACTCTTCTTGAGCACAGGAACCAAAAGAGCCACTTTATTCCACAAGTCTCCGACTTATATTGAGAACATCAGCCTATCAGAGAGTAGACTACCAGGAAACTCAGCCTATCAAGGAACAGTGTTCAGGCAGTTACAAGAATCGCCTCATATACAGCAGCCAATCAGAGTTACTTCCTGAAACTTGTTTATGAGTATGGCTTATTCTGGCAAGCTGCCAGGTGCCATCTTAGAGATCAGGCCAGGGTGCCGCTCTGGGTCCCTCAGAGCCTGCCCCTGACATGTTCCCACTTTACCTCATAGTACTTTTAGCAATAGAAGAAAGCTTTCAGTTCAAAGTGAATCATTTGAAATTGGGAGAGAATTCCCAGCAGACAACTTACGTTAAAGAGTTTCTTAAAAAGAGCTCAGAAATAGATTTCAAAGAAATCTATATGTTTGATCATTATTTGAGTCAGAATTTCAGCCCAGAGAATGGGGCCTCTCACTACAAGAGTGTTCTTGTTACCCCAGTTTGAGTGTACTGTCTCTAAATAGATTAAAGTGTTGAGGAGGAGTTGTTCCAACATTTTTCTTCAACACAACTTACTCATTGTGTTCTCTAGGAGTATATGATAGTTTGCATTAGGATGAAGGAAAACATGATTAACACAAACATATTGAAAGTTATCTAATCACTTCCTTGGAACCAATAATAAGAAGCACTATATTCCAAAGTGGACACTGTCACTGAATAGTACATTCTGAAAATGATAAACTGATGTATTCCAATGTCTCTTTGTGGAACACATCCTCTGCATGGTACCAATTTCAACCCAGGTGTTAGTGCTTGTAGCTTCATGAACTGTGTTCTTGATGTATTTTGTGTACTCTTCATGAAGATTGGTGGATATGTAAGCTGAAGAGAGCTTAGAAAATCTCAAGAGCAACAAGGTCAGCAAACAGCTGCAAGTTGCAGTTGCTCAATCTGTTCTCAATGAGAACAAGTTGGTTTGAATTTGGATGAATAAGGAGGAAATGTAAGTGCTTTCTATCAACAGAATTAACAGTTTAAATTCACACATTATCACTATAATCAGAAGCACATTCCCAGCAAAAAACTTCAGCAGAAGAGTTTTCCTAAAATGTTTCACAAATGTATTTCAATGTGACTTTCTGAATTTGATCATCCTTCCTGTCCCACTTGAAACCCACATGTAATTACTCCTAACTACCAGTGCTCCATTGTTTTACTATTTTGTGTAATAAGACTGAACTTATATTTGAATGTTCTGGTTGAAATGAGTTTACAAATGCTGCAGTGCTTCAAGGTGCTGAAACTCACTGTACTCAATGAGTACCTTGTGTTTTACATTTGGATCAATTAACAAAAAGCTTCACTGCTTTTTGTTAAAAGCAAACACAGAAGTTAAAAATTGTTTCCCTTTCAAATCATCCTAAATTGGTTAACTGTCATTTTATTCCAAAAGGACAACTGCAGTTGAAGAGTGATTGTTGAAAATGTATCACTACTGGATTTCAAAGTCTCTTTTGGGAACAGATCCTATGCATCTCCCATTTAAACACTTACATGCTTTCCAGCTACAAAATAACTTTTCAAAACTTATGATTTGAAACCAAGAGTACATTCCAAGCAGAGAACTGCTGTTACAGAATTTCTTAAAAAGTTTCTCAAATGAATTTCAGAATATCTTTTGGATTTGATCATCCTTACAGTCCCTCTTTTCTCCAAGATAATGTGGTTTCTATCAAGGGGAATTTTCTTGTTAGTCCAGTTTGTATATTTCCTTGGTACTTTTGTTTGAACATGCTGTCTCAAAAGGGCATAGAAGTTCTGAGGAGGAGCAGCTGTGGCAAGTTGCTTCAACCAACATGCTCAAAGGGTTTTTTACATGTACATGTCAGTTTTTTTTTTTTTAATAAAATGTCAGAAAGTGTAAGTGCTTTCCAGAAAGAAAAGAAAAGGTTTCTATTCAAAGGTTTGGTACCAGTAGGCACTGGAGATACATTTCAAATAGGCAAATGCAGTTGAATAGTGATGGCTGAAACAATTTTGCTAATGGATTTCAGTCATTACTTTGAAAACCATTTCCTCTGCCTTACACATTGTTGAACCCAGCGGATGATGCTTGAAATTTCAAAGGCTTTATTTATCCACCACTTTGTGTATTTGCATGAGCAGTGCTGTAAATGAGTGGTCTAAAAGTGATTGAGGCATCCATTGGAGCAAGGTCAGCAAAAACGTCAACATAAAGGCCCCTACTCGCTCTGTTCTCAATAAGGAGATGGTCATTTGCATTTGAGTGATTAGGCAGGAAGAGTAACTGCTGTTCAGCAACAGAAAAAATGCTTAAAATTCAACTTTAACATTAAATTTTGGAGCCCATTTTCAGAAGAAAACTGCAACAGAATTATTTTCTTAAAATCTTTCACAAATGGATTACCATGAGACTTTGTAATTTTGATCACCGCTACAGTCCCACGTGGCTCCAAATATCATTGCTTCCATTCACAGGAACTCTTTTCTTAGACTAGTGTGTGCAATACAACTGAAAATAGTTTTGAATCTGCTGAATGATAAGAGCTTAAAGCTACTGAGGATGATCAGATACACCAAGTAGATTCAATATAGAGGTTAATCATTGTTCTCAATGGGTACCATGTGTTTATTTGCCTTTGATTAATTAGCTCAAAATTCTATGGCCTCCCAGCTAGTTAAGAAATGATTTCCTTTCAAAGCCACCCTACCACTGTTAACCAGCATTTGATTCCAAAATAGCAACAACAGTTGAGGAGTTATTGCTGAACATATTTCAGTACTGAATCAATGACCCTTTGGGGAATATACCCTATGCATTTTCCCAGGTTGCCACATAGGCTTTTTTCACCAACAGAAGAAAACTTTAAATTTCAAGGTTATCATTTGAAACCCTGAGTTAATCCCAATTACACAAGTGCTGCAACATAGTTTCTTAATCAATATTTCCAAAAGGGATTTTAAGGAGATCTTGTGGATATCATCATTGTTAGGGACACACATTGATGTTAGCAGGTGCAACTTCAATCCATGATAACTTTCTTTGTTATATATTTTTTTGATTTATATTTATTGTAAACAAATGGAATACATGTTGTCTCTGTTTGTACATGGAGTAACAGGATACCATTTGCGTAATCATACATTCACATAGGGTAATGAGGTTTGATTCATTCTGTTATATTTTCCTTCCCCCCACCACTCCCACCCCTCTTTTCCCTCTATACAGTCCCTCCTTCCTCCATTCTTGGTACCCTCCCAACCCCATAATGTGTCATCATCCACTTATCAGTGAGATCATTGGTCTTTTGGATTTTTGAGATTGGCTTATCTCACTTAGCATGATATTCTTCAATTTCATCCATGTGCCTGCAAATGCCATAATTTTATTATTCTTTAGAGCTGAGTACTATTCCATTGTATATATATATATATATATATCACAGTATCTTTATGCATTCATCAATTGAAGGACATCTAGGTTGGTTGTACAGTCTGACTGTTGTGAATTGAGCAGCTATGAATATTGATGTGGCTGTATCTCTGTAGTATGCTGCTTTTAAATCCTTTGGGTATAGGCTGAGGAGTGGGATATCTGGGTCAAATGGTGGTTCCATTCCAAGTTTAGAAAACTTGGAATCTCCACAATGCTTTCTAGAGTGACTGCACTAATTTTCAGCCCCACCAGCAATATGTGAGTGTACCATTTTCCCACATCCTCTCCAACACATATTGTTGCTTGTATTCTTGATAATCACCATTCTAAATGTGGTGAGATGGAATTACAGTGTAGTTTTGATTTGCATTTCTCTTATTACTAAAGATGGTGAACATCTTTTTAAAAGTTTGTTGATTGCTTGTAGATCTTCTTCTGTGAAGTGTCTGTTCATTTTCTTAGCCCATTTGTTGATTGGGTTATTAGTATTATTCGTGCAGAGTGTTTTGAGATTTTTATATATTCTGGAAATGAATGCTCTATCTGAAGTATGAGTGGCAAAGATATTCTACTACTCGGTAGGCTCTCTCTTCGCATTGCTGATAGTTTTCTTTGCTGAAGAAAACTATTACTTTGAATCTGTCCCAGTTATTGATTCTTGCTTTCATTTCTTGTGCTATGGGAGTCCTGTTAAAGAAGTCTGATCCTAAGCCAACAAGTTGAAGATTTGGACTAACTTTTTCTTCCATAAGATGCAGGGCCTCTGGTCTGATTTCAAGGTCCTTGATCTATTGTAAGTTGATTTTTGTACAGGGTGAAAGATAGGGGTTTAGTTTCATTCTGTTGCATATGGATTTCCAGTTTTCCAAGCACCATTTGTTCAAGAGGCTATCTTTTCTCTGTTGCACATTTTTTGAACCTTTGTCTAGTATTAGAAAATTATATTTATTTGGGTGTGTTTCCATGTCCTCTCTTCTGTACCATGGATCTACCTGTCTATTTTGCTGCCAATACCATGCATTTTTTGTTACTATTGCTTTGTACTATAGTTGAAGTTCTGGTATTGCAATATCCCCTGTTTCATTCTACCTGCTAAAGATTGCTTTAGCAATTCTGATTTTCTTATTCTTCCAGATGAATTTTATGACTGCTTGCTCTATTTCTGTAAGGTACATCATTGGGATTTTAAATGTAATTGCATTGAATCTGTATAGCACTTTTGGTAGTATGGCCATTTTGACAATATTAATTCTTCCTATCCAAGAACATGGCAGATCTTTCCATCTTCTATGGTCTTCCTCAATTCTTTTCTTCAATGGTTTGTAGTTTCATTGTAGAGATCATTTACCTCTTTGGTTAGATTGATTCCTGAGTATTTTTTTTAAGGCTATTCCAAATGGAGTTGTTTTCCTCATTTCCCTTTCAACTGTTTCATCGCTTGCATATAAAAATGCTTTAGGTTTTTGTGTTCTGATCTTAGAGCCTGCTATTTTGCTGAATTCATTGATGGGGTTAGAAGTTTTCTGGAGGTTTTTTGGATCCTCTAAATTTGGAGTCATGTCATCAGCAAATAGTAACAATTAAATTCCTCTTTTTGTATTCATATCCCTTTCATATCTTTGGTCTGCCTATTACTGTGGCTAGATTTTTGAGGACAATGTTTTATAGAAGTGGTGAAAGAGGACATCCCTGTCTTGTTCCCATTTTTAAAGGGAATGGTTTCAGTTTTTATCCATTTAGAATGATGTTGGCCTTGGGCTTAGCATAAATAGCCTTTACAAGGTTCAGGTATGTTCCTACTATCCCTATTTTTTCTAGTGTTTTGAGCATGAAGAGGTGTTGTATTTTGTCAAATGTTTTTTCTGCATCAATTGAAATAACCATATGATTCTTATCTCTAAGTATATTGACATGATGGATTATGTCTATTGATTTATGGATGTTAAATCATCCTTGCATTCCAAGGATGAATCCCCACTTGATCGAGGTGCAAAATTTTCTTAATATGTTTTTGGATACAGTTTGCCAATATTTTGTTAAGAATCTTTGCATCTATGGTCATCAAGGATATTGCACTAAAATTTTCTTTCCTTGATGTGTCTTTTCCTGGTTTGGGTATGAGGGTGACATTAGCTTCATGGAATTAGTTTGGTAGGGTACCTTCCTTTTCTATTTCTTGGAATACTTTGAGAAGTATTGGAATGAGTTTTTCTTTGAAGGTCTTGTAGAAATCGGCTGAGAATCCATCTGGCTGAGAATCCATTCTTGGATGGTACTTTTTAATGGCTTCTTCTATTTCATTGCTTGATATTGATCTGTTTAAATTGTGTATGTCCTCCTGGATTAGTTTGGGAAGAGCATATGTCTCTACAAATTTGTCAATGTCTTTGGTAGTTTCGATTTTGTTGGAATTCTGATTTTCAAAGTAGGTTCTCATTATGTTCTGTATCTCAGTGGTGTCTGTCATGATAATCCTTTTTCATCATGAATTTTAGTAATTTGAGTTTTCTCTCTCTCTTTGTTAGTGTATCTAAGGGTTTGTCTATTTTGTTTACTTTCTCAAAGAACCAACTTTATGTTTTGTCAATTTTTTGAATTGCTTCTTTTGTTTCAATTTCATTGATTTCAGCTCTGATTTTAATTATTTCCTGTCTTCTACTACTTTTGCTGTGATTCTGTTCTTTTTCTAGGACTTTGAGCTGTAATATTCGGTCATTTTGCTGTTGACTTTTCATTCTTTTCTGGAAGGTGCTCCATGCAATGAATTTTCCTCTTAGTACCGATTTCATAGTGTCCCAGAGATTTTGATATGTTGTATCACTGTTCTCACTGACCTCTAAGAATTTTTTTTTTCTCCTCCCTGATTTTTTCTGTTATCCATGTTTCATGCAATAGCATATTATTTAGTCTCCAGGTTTTGGAGTAATTTCTGTTTTTTATTTTGTCATTGATTTCTACTCTCAGTCCATTATGATCTAATAGAACACAAGGCAGTATCTATTTTTTTTTTTTTTTTGATTTCCTAAGGGCTGCTTTGTGGCATAACACATAGTCTCTATTTTGGAGAAGATTCCATGTTCTGCTTAGAAGAAAGTGAATGTGCTTGTTGTTGGATGGAATATTCTCTATATGTCTAGTAAGTCTAGGTTATTGATTTTGTTATGGAGTTCTATGGTTTCTTTGTTTGATTTTTGTTTGATAGATCTATCTAGTGGTGAGAGCAGTGAATCAAAGTCACCCAGAAATATTGTGTTGTGGTCTATGTGGTTCCTGAAATTTAGAAGGATTTGTATGATGTACAGGGATGCACCATTGTTTGGGACATAAGTATTTACTATCATTTTTGTGTTCCTGATTTATGATTCCCTTAAGCAGTATGAAATGTATTTCTTTATTCCTTCTAACTAAGGCTTGAAGTCCACTTTATCTGATATAAGGATGGAAACCCTTGCCTTTTTACTGAGTCCATGTGCATGGTAAGTTTTTTCTCATCCTTTCACCTTTAGTCTGTGGATATCTTTTTCTAAGAGATGAGTATCTTGCAGGCAGCATATTTTTGGGTCTTTCTTTTTAATCCATTCTGCCAGTCTATGTCTTTTGATTGATGAGTTTAGGCCATTAACATTCAGGGTTATTATTGAGATATGATTTTTATCCCCAGTCAGTTGGCTTATTTTTGGTTTTTAAGTTGACTTGGTTTCTCCTTTTAGTAGTTTTTCCCTAAGGTAGTTCATCCCTTTGCTGACCTAATAGTGTTTTTCATTTTCTCCTCATGGAATATTTTGTTGAGAACAGACCGTAGCACAGGATTTTTATTTGTAAATTCTTTTAACTTTTGTTTATCATGGAAGGATTTTATTTCATCTTCAAATATGAAGGTTATTTTTGCTGGGTATAGGATTCTTGATTGGAACCATGTTCTTTCTGAGCTTGAAATATGTTGTTCCAGGACCTTCTAGCTTTTAGAGTCTGGGTTGGGTTGAGAAATCACCTGCTATCCATATTGGTCTCCCCCATATGTAATCTGATGATTTTCTCTCACAATTTTCAAAATCCTATCTTTATTTTGAATGTTAGGCATTTTCATTATAATGTGCCTTGGTGTGGATCTGTTGTGATTTTGTGCATTTGGTGTTCTGTAAGCCTCTTGTATTTGATTTTCCATTTCATTCTACAGGTTTGGAAAATTTTCTGATATTATTTCATTGAATAGGTTCTTCATTCCTTTGGTTTGTATCTCTGTGCCTTCCTCCATTCCAATAATTCTTAAATTTGGTGTTTTCATGATGTCCCATAGTTCTTGGAGATTCTGGTCATGATTTCTTACCATCTTCTCTGTTTGGGCAACTTTATTTTCAAGATTAAATATTTTGTCTTCATTGTCTGAGGTTCTGTCTTCCAAGTGGTCTAGTCTTTTGTTGATGCTTTCCATTGAGTTTTTATTTGGTTTATTGTTTCCTTCATTTCAAGGATTTCTGTTTGTTTGTTTGTTTTTGAGAATCCCTATCCCTTAGTGGAAATGATTTTTTTGCTTCCTGCAGTTGCTCTTTGAGTTTATTGGTATTATCATTCTTTGCCTGCATTTGTCTGTTATCTCATCCTTTTCTTCATGAATCATCTTAATCATTTATAATCTGAAGTCATTTTCTGACATTTCTTCTAACATACTGTCACTGGATTTTATTAATATGGAATCTATTTTTGTTTGGATCATTTTCTTCCCTTGTTTTTTCATGTTGTTCATGTATCTTCCCCTCTAGCAGTGCAGATCTGGGATATTGCAAATTTCCCCCTATAGGCTTATAGTGGCCCTATACGTTTCCAAAACCATTTCTTTAAGGGGAGTTCAATATTAGCAGTGCTCAATTCAGACACTATGCAATCCTAGACCAAATAGCCCCTAAGAGGACAATAACAAAATTGTCATAATAAACAGAATGAATTCAAATATTATCTTCAGTAAAATAAACAAATTTGCAATAAGTTCTGCAGTTTCAAATTGAGGACAAAAAGGATGCAGAGGGATGTAGAATGTGGCTGTTAGTGGGATAAGAAAAGAATATACAGAATTTCCAAATAGTAGAAAGAATGAAAGTGTAATAAAAAGAAATTGGATGTTAGCATGCAAAAAAGGGAGAAAAGGTAAAGAAAAGGAAAAGAGAGCAAGAAAAGTAAAGAAATAAAAACTTAATTTTCTTAATAAGGAGAAAAAAGAAAATCTATAGTATAACAGTCATATATTAATGAAACCTCCCCAGTGTTCAGTAGCCTAATGCATGAGAGGTACCTGACAATGAGATTCAAGTCTCCAGCAGGGGTCTCCTGATGGGTTTTGACCCACCTAAAGATTGGAGCTATGTCTTCCAGAATTATCCAAGATGGCCACTTTAGCTTCAAAACCTGTTGGCAAATGGGGAGCTGCAATTCGGGGTGTGGACGTGGTCGGTTGGAGGTCCTAGAGCAGGGGGTGCAGTTGGTCAGGCAGGGGTCCTGGAGGTCAGGTGTGTTTGGTGTGGTTGCAGGATCCTGAGGACTGGGTGCAATCAGTAGGTCTGGCGTCCAGGTGATAGGATGCAGTCTGTTGGTCTGGGGATCCTGGCAGCAGGGAGCAGTCAGTTGATGTGAGGGCCCTAGAGGCAAGGAATGATCTGTCGGTCTGAGGGATCCTGGAGATGGGGCTCAGTCAGTTCTGCAAGGGGTCCTACGGGATCTGGCTGTTGTCTCAAAATGGCAGCTGCCTTGTGTAACCAAACTTGCAAGTACTGTGACAGAGAGCGTCCAGGCAACAGCAGGCAGCTGGCGCTCCACTGGTGGTCTGTGGTCAGTCTGCTGGAATCTGTCAGATGTTTGGGAGGTGAACTTTGGGTGGTGGGTGATGAGTAGGTGAAAGGCAGGCAATGGACAGGCAAGAGGCAGGCAAATGGTGGATGATAGGTGCCTGACAGTGAGCAATCTGCACTCAAAAAGCCATAGATACGCTGGCAGTCTGCAGGTGATCACAGTAGAAAATGGGGTAAACAGCAGGGAATTGATAAGCAGCAAAAACTGCCTCACCAAGAAACAGATATCCTCTGCTTGAAACTGAAGTATGGAGCGACAAGGAACGCAACCTCCCTCTAGTCTGCCATCTTGGATCTCCATCCCTTTGTATCTTAACAGTTAAACACTTTCATGATTTCAAGCTACCAAAACTTTTTTTCCAAGTGTGTCTTTTGAAACCTGAAGATCATTCCCAGTAGACAAGTATTATTAGATAATTTTGTAAAAAGTTTTGTCAAGTGGACTTCAAGAGAGTCATTGTATTTGATCATCCTTACATTCCTTCTTTCCCTCCAGATAATGGGGTTCCTTTGAAGGGCAGATTTCTGGTTAGTCCAGTGTGTGTATTTTCATGTAATTTGGTTTGAACATGCTTTCTCAAATTAGTACAGAAATCCTGAGGAGGAGCATCTTTAGCTCATGGCTTCAGTGTACACCATCAAAGAATTTCTTATGAATACATGATAGATTGTCTATGGATGAATTGTCACAAACCATAAGTGCTTTCCAACAAGAAGAGAAAAGGTTTTTACACAAAGTTTTGTTACCATTAGTAACTGGAGATACTTTTCATATGAGCCATTGCAGTTGAATAGCGATGGCTGAAATAATTTTTTTTTTTTTCGGTGCTGGGGATTGAACCCAGAGCCTTGTGCTTGCAAGGCAAGCACTCTACCAACTGAGTTATATCCCCAGCACTGAAATAATTTTACTAAAATATTTCAGTCATTCCTTCAGAAAAAACTTCCTCTTCCCCACCTAAAGTTGATCCCAATGGTTGATGTTTGAAGTTTCAAGAGATTTATTTTTTTTAACCACTTTGTGTATTGTGAAGAACAGACATTTAAATGAGTATTCTAAAAGTCCTTGAAGTCTGCAGAGGAGCAAGTTTATCAAAATTTCAACCTACAGGTTCTTATTCACTCTGTTCTCAATGAAAAGTTGTTCCTTTGCATTTAAATAAATAAGGAAGTGTAACTGCTATCCAGCTACAGAAAAAATGCCTAAAGTTCCACTTTAACATTGAATTCTTGAGCCCACTTACAGCTGAAAACTATAGTGGAAGTATTTTCTTAAAATGTTTCACAAATGGATTACCATGAGACTGTGATTTTGATCATCCTTACCATCCCAGGTGGCTCCCAGATATCATTGCTTCCATCTAAAAGTGGTCTCTTCTTAGACTAGTGTGTTTAATACATCTGAAAATAGTTTTGAGTGTGCTGAATGATAAGAGCTTAAAAGGGCTGAGGAGAAGACCAGCAAGTTTATTCAATGTAGATGCATTCATTGTTCTCAAAGAGTACCATGTGTTTATTTGTATTTGATCAATTAGCTCAAAGTTCTTTTCCCTCCTTCAAGTTAAGAAATGGTATCATTTCCAAGTCACCCTACCACTGTTAACCAGCATTTGATTACAAATAAACAACTGCACTTGAAGAGTTATTGCTAAACATATTTCAGTACTGAATGAATGACCTTTGAGGAACTTATCCTATGAATTTTCCCATGTTACTCCTTAGGTCCTTTTCACCCACAGAAGAAACTTTTCAATTCCAAGGGTATCATTGGAAAACCTGAGTTAATCCCAAGCAGACAAGTGCTGCTAAAGACTTTCTTAAACAATGTTTCAAAAAGTGATTTCAAGGAGAAAGTGTGGATTTTATCATCGTTAGGGTCCCATATTGATGTTAACAGGTGTAGCTCCTATATCTATTAGCTTCCTTGTTAGGCCAGTTTGTTTATTAATATTGAAATGTGGTTTTAAAGTGATGTATCAAAGTAGAATAGACATGCTGAGGTGGAGGAGTTCCAGCAAGATTCTTCAATGTACACACACTCACTGTGTTCTCTAGGAGTATATAGTTTTTTGTATTTAGATGACTCATCACAAAGCAAATGTGTCTAACAGCAAGGAAATTAAAGGTATACAATCACTGCCTTTGTTTCAAGGGCAACTGCAGTTCAAGCATGATTGCTGAAAATATTTTAGTATTGTATTCAAATGCACAGTGGGAAACATATCTTATGCATGTTCCCACATTACTTCTTAGGTATTTTCCAAAAATAGAAGAAATACTTGAAATTGAAGTGAATCATTTGAAATTTGGTGAAAATTCCCAGCAGATAACTACTGTTAACGAGTTTCTTAAAGAGTTCAACAACAGATTTCATAGAGTTCTGTATATTTGTTTATTGTTTCAGTCATAATTTTCACCCAGAGAATGGAGCATCTCTCTATGAAAGCTTTTAAGTTACCCCAGTTTGTGTAGTAGCAGGGAACACTGGTTGAATGTACTGTCTCTAAACAGATTAGAAGGGTTGAGGAGGAGGAACTCCAACATTTTCCTTCAACTCAACGTACTAACTGTGTTCTTTAGGAGTATATTATATGTTTTATTTGGATGGAGGAACACAAATGAAGAAGTGCTTAACACAAAGTTATTTAAAGGTATCCAATCACTGCCATTGAACCAGTACTAGGAAGTCTTATATTCCATCATGGCCACTGCCATTGAAGAATGATTTCTGAAAATGATACAGAAATGGATAAAAATGACTCTTTGTGGAACAGATACTCTGCATGGTACCAATTTCTTCTCAAGTGTTAGCACTTGGAGCTTCATGAATTTCTACTTCATGTAATTTGTGTACTCTCCATGTAGATTGGTAGATGTGTACACTGAAGAGAGCTTAGAAAGTATGAAGAGGAGAAAGACCAACAAACAGCTGCAAGTTACACTTTCTCACTCTGTTCTCCATGAAAGAATAAGTTGATTTGAATTTGGTCAAATAAAGAGGAAATGTAAGTGCTTTCCAGCAACAGAAAAAACATTTTAAATTCAAATAGTATCATTGTATTCAGAAACACATTCCAAGCAGAAAAGTGCAGTGGAAGAGTTTTCCTAAAATGTTTTACAAATGGATTTCAATGTGACTTTGTGAATTTGAACATCCTCCAGTCCCACTTGGAGCCCACCCGTTAGTGCTCCTAACAACAATTGCTCCCTTGTTTGATTCTTTTGTGTAATAGGACTGAAAGAATATTTGAATGTGCTGGCTGAAAAGACCTTACAAATGCTGTGATGCTTCAAGGTAGAGAACATCACTGTACACATAAGTACCTTGTGTTTTCCATTTGGATCAATTAACACAATTGTTAATTAATTGTTAATTGCTTCATTGCTCAATAGGAAGTTAAAAATTCTTTCCTTTTCAAACCATCTTAAGTTGGTTAACCATCATTGTATTCCAGGGGAACTGCAGTTGAAGAATGACTGCTGAAAATGTATCACTACTGGATATCAAAGACTCTTTGGAGAACAGATCCTATGCATCTTTCAGTTACACTCTTAAATGCTTTCCAGTTATGAAAAAAATAAAATCTTCAAAGAGTATCATTTGAAACAGGGACTTCATTCCCAGCAGACAAATGCTGTTATAAAATTTCTTAGAAACATTTATTAAATGGATTTCAAAGTCTTTTGGATTTGATTATCCTTACAGTCCCTCATTCCTCACAGATATTGAGGTTCCTATCAAGGGGAGATTTCTTGTTAGTCAATATTGTACATTTGCCTGGAACTTTGGTAAGATGGTGCTTTCTAAAATAGTATAGAAGTCCTTAGGAGGAGCAGCTCTAGCATGTTGCTTCAACTTACACCCTCAAACTGTTCTTTACGAGTACATGATCATTTCTGTTAGGTTGAATTTGAGCAACTATATGAGGAAGAGTGGAGTCACTGAGGTGAAAGGCAGTGCACCACATGGTGGCAAATCAAACAGGGACAGGAAATCTCCACTGACCCTTAACTCAAACTATCACTCAGCATAGCCCCCCACCAGTTCCAACCTGTAAAATCCCCAAGCACCCAGAGCGATGTGGTATTTTCTCTGGCTCCCTACCCTGACCTCTCCTGTGGGGCTCTGTGAATTTACCTCAAGAGCCAAATTCCAATAAAGCTTGCTTTGACAGTTTTCTCTCCAATTTTATTTGGCCAGTAGTCCTGGCCCCAAGCTTACATTTTCTATATGGATGAATTGTCACACATTTATGTAAGAAGATGCAGCTCCAATCTCTGTTAGCTCTTTTATTAGTCCAGTTTTTGATTATCATGGAAATATTTTTTAAAGTGATGTGTCAAATTAGCATAGACATGCTGAGGTGGAGGAGTTCCAGCAATTTCCTTCAATGTACACATACTCACTGTGCTCTCTAGGAGTATATAATTGTTGTATTTGGATGACTCATCACAAAGTAAAAGTGAGAAACAGCATGGAAATGAAAGGTATCCAGTCACTCCCTTTGTTCCAGTGGTAAGCGGAATGCATTTCAAAAGGGCAATTGAAGTTCAAGCCTGATTGCTGAAAACATTTTAGTACTGGATTCAAATGACTCTTTGGGGAACATATTCTATGCATGTTCCCACTTTACCTCATAGGTATTTTTTGCAATAGAAAAAATTCTTCATTTAAAAGTGATTCATTTGAAGTTGGAAATAATTCTCAGCAGAAAACTGGTTTTTTGAGTTTTTCAAAAAAAGAATTTCTGAAAAATGTTCAAAAATGGATTCCAAAGATATCTGTATATTTGATCATTGAGTCAGAATTTCATCTCAGAGAATGGTTTCTGTCTCTACCACAGCTTTCTGTTTATCTGTTTGTGTAGTAGCAGGGAACTGTGGTCTGAATGTACTGTCTCTAAACAGATTAGAAGGGCTGAGGAGGAATAGTTCCAACATTTTCCTTCAAAACAATATACTTACTGTGTTCTCTAGGAGTATATGATAGTTTGTATTTAGATGAAGGAAAACAAAGAAAATGTGCTTAACACAAATGTATTAAAAGGTATCCAATCACTGCCTTTGAACCAGTAGTAAGAAGCAGTACATTCCAAATGGCCACTGTCATCGAAGAGTGCGTTCTGAAGATGATACAGTAATGGATTCCAATGACTCTTTGTGGAGCATATCCTCTGTATGATAAAAATTTCATCCCAGGTGTTAGAGCTTGTAGCTTCATGAGCTGCTTTCCTGATGTAGTTTGTGTACTCTTCATAAAGATTGGTGGATATGTTTCCTGGAGAGAGCTTAGAAAATCTGAAGAGCAGCAACATCTGCAAACAGCTGCAAGTTACAGTTGCTCATTGTGTCCTCAATGAGAACAAGTTGGTTTGAATTTGTATGAATAAGGAGGAAATGTAAGTTTTTTCTCACAACAGAATAAACATTTAAGTTGAAAGATTATCACTGTTATAGGAAGAACATTCCCAGCAGAACAGTGCATTGGAATAATTTTTCTAAAATGTTTCACAAAAGTATTTCATTGTGACTTTGTGAATTTGATCAACTGCCTGTCCCACATGAAGCCCACATATAAGTGTTCCTAACTACCGGTGCTCTATTGTTTGACTCTTTTGTGTAATACGACTGAACTGATATTTGAATGTGCTGGCTGAAAGAGCTTAAAAATGCTGTGGTGCTTCAAGGGAAAAAAACTGACTGTATTCAATGAGCATTTTGTGTTTTATATTTGGATCAATTACCACAAATCTTGATTGCTCAGCAGGAAGTTAAAAATTGTTTCCTTTCCAAACCATCGTAAATTTAACTGTTATTGTATTCCAAAAGAAGAATAAAATGCCCAAGTCAAAGAGTCCCCCAAAGACCACCAGGGAACCAGAGTCCAATACAAGGGCAAAAGGACCATTTGTTAGCACACTTGAGTCTGGACCGTCATCCAACACACCGACGCATTGGGCAGAGGAGCGGCCTTGACCATTACAAGAGTTCCATTTTTATAGGAGAAAACCACCAGCAGAGAGTTGGGGACCACAAGGGGGGGTTTATGCCTTAGCATTTCAGGATTGGGTAAGGGTATGTGGGGTGTACCTGACCTTGTTGGGGATAGGTCAGGGCGTGGGCATGATCTCAGAACAGGAATTTCTGAGTTATAGGGACTTTCCTCTTGCACTATGATTGGTCTGGGAGTGGGCTGTTTTGTTCTTTGGGGTTTTGGGGACCCGACTGAGATGAGGCTCTTCCCTAAGATAGGGTCAGGTTTGCTCAATTGAGTCCCCTCATTTCCCCCTCAGACTGGAAGAGGTCCAATCATGGGACTCCAGTAAGCTCTTATAGTCTCTGAGTCTAGGGGCTGATAGCGAGAATGCATAACCATCATTTGAATGGCCCCCATCCATTCTTTCATGAACTGCACTATTCTGTTCAGAATGCATGGTCCAAAGGTTAGGAAGAAGAGTAAAATAGTAAGTGGCCCCAGTAAGGTAGAAATCAAGGTGGTCAGCCAAGGGGAGAAATTAAACCATGATTTGAACCAGCCCTGTTGTGCCTCCCCTTCCTTCTTTCATTTTGCTAGTCCTTCTCTAACTTGAGACATAGATTCTTTACTCCCAAATGGTCAACATAAAAGCAACATTCTTCACCTAGGGCAGCGTGTAATCCTCCTTGTTGTAGGAAAATCAAATCTAACCCCCTCCTGTTTTGCATCACTACTTCAGCTAGGGAAATGAGGGACTCTTGAAGGTGGGAAATGGAGTTTTCTAGCCTCTCAATATCTAGATCAACAGCCGCTCTTAAACTAGAGTAATGTTGGTTTTGATTTATTAAGGAAGCTGTTCCTGTTCTGGCTCCTATGAGTCCCACATCCAGAACCATACTTAGGGTTAGGGCTGTAAGAGGTTCCCTGTTGGTCCTGGTCCCCTCTTAGTTGTTGATAGAAATCCTCATCTGAATGATACAACAGCCTTGGAACTTGCTGAATGAGAATGCAAAACCCTGGGAGTTATTGATCACCTCTCTGTGGGTACATGGTGTGAGTCCTGTAAAACAGGCCCATCAAGCATCCTGCTGGGGAATTAGGTATTGACTTGAGTTGCACAGTGGCACAGTTTGGTTGCATAAGGACTGGTGAGATTCAGGGATATAACCTATACAGAGACCTTTTCCAGTGACTTGTAAGGTTAGGGTACTTTTGATTGTCAGCGACATTCAGCAGATCTGGAGGAAGGGGTGTAGTTTCCTAGAGTCGCTATGCCTTCATAGTAAGGTGGGGCTGTATCATAGCACAGTCAACAGGATTTAGTCATATTGGGTTTAGAGGAGTTTAGGACTAAATAGGATTGTTTCTGAAGAGCTAACAGGGTATCTTCGAGGGTCTCTGCCAGAAAAGTGACAGATTTTGGTGGCGAGGTCTTGGTGCCAGAAATGTGGTTGAAAAATGTTTTAAACATGGTTTTGGGGTGCTAGTTTGCTGAACAGATTTTCTGCCTGGTTTAAGAACCTGGTTGAGACCCAGTGCTGTTTTGCTCAGGGGTCTCTGGACTAGCTTGATAGGTGAAAATTAGTCCAAGAATGTACCCATTGCAGTAAAGCCTTAGTCCCCAGGTTTTTCCAAGCCTCCCAGTTTGCCTTCTTTCCCATGGAGGTAAACTTTATGATTAACAGTTGTAGTGTCCCCCTGGGGTAGCTAATGGGAATGCAGAATACCCTGATTGGTCTTTGTTATAGCATGACCTACAATTTACCTCTTACTGTCCTGTTGGCAATAACCTCATCCCACTTCTTCCATGTTTCCACCCTTTCCACTGAGATCAGATCTCCAGTGACAGGGTGAGTCCATGTGATCAACCCAGTAGATTCACACTCCCATACTTTATGGTAGGCACTTTCAAGACCTCTACACTTGGCAAATTGCTTTCTGTCTTGTGAGTGAGCAGAGCAGACATAGAACCTTAAGCTTCTGGTATTGCTATGACCCCTGTGGGAGCTTACCTCCATATGCCAGGAAGGGTTTCTTGTCTGAGGGGTCCCATGCTTCCCCCAGAAGGACACATAAGTCCACATGGAAGTCAGGGAACCAAGTTCCTTGGTGGAATAAGTTGAGGAGGTGACATTGGCTACTTCATCAGTTTCCATGTTGATGATCATCCAGGTTTTGTTCCAAGGGAGGTGGGGGTTCACTTGAGCCAGCACAGTACTTACAGTTAGGAAGCAAAGGGTTACTGCCTGAAACATTTTAAGTGCAACTTGAGAGGATTCTCAGGGTTTCTGGATACCATCCATTTTTCACCTTTGTGGCTTTCCTCAAGTGTGAAGGGATCCGCAAACCTGGCATGGGTATAGTGGATCCAGGTGGCTATTATATCCACCTTGATGGTGGTGGGTTTGACAAGCAGGATATAATAGGGTTCCTTCCACTTGGGTTACAGGGATCCTTGTCAGTGTCTCTTGATGTAGACACAATTGACTGGGAAAAACCTATGGTGTTCAGGAGTATTTCTAGACTCATAGAGTGCCCTAAGTTTAGGTAAGCCAAATTTCTTTGTGTACCCATTTTGCATGGTGTCCAGAAGATCTCAGTCATCCATTTCTGCAATTAGATTTGACTGCAAGTTGGGAATAATGGGAAGGGATGTCCCAAACATGATTTCATAAGGGGTCAATCCCATCTGGTATGGGGAGTTTCTTACTCTATATAAAGCAAAGGGGAGAAGAGTCACCCAGTTTGCACTGGTCTCTATGGTTAATTTAGTTAAGGTTTCTTTAAGGGTTCTGTTCATCCTTTCTACTTGTCTTGGACTCTGGGGTCTATAGGCACAATGCAGTTTCCAATCACACCCCAGGAACTTGGCTAGGTTCTGACTCACCTGTGATATGAATGTTGGTTCATTGTCTGACCCTATCATAGTGGGAAAACCATACCTGGGTAAGATGTCTTCTAGAAGCTTCTGGCAACCACCTGTGTGATCTCGTGCTTGGTGGGGAATGCTTCAGTCCATCCTGAAAAGGTATCTATAAATACTAGTAAATACTAATAACCATATCTGCCAGGTGTTACCTCAGAGAAATCCACTTCCCAATAGGCCCCAGGATTTTTCCCTCCGAACTGTGCTCTGGGGTTTGTCAGATTTGTCACTGCATTAGTAAGCTGGCATGCCTTACAGTTGGAGATGATGTTATTGATTATCTGTTGGTTGTCCTTAATTTGGAATGTCTAATTAAGTCTTGCATTCTCCTCACTCCCATGTGAGAAGAGCAGTGCATTTTTTAAGTCTATTTTCTATCTTTTCAGATAAAATTAATTTGTGATCACCTGATCTCCACCATCCATTGAGGTTCTGAGCCATAGGAAAGGTTTTGATCCAGGCTAAGTCCTCTTGAGAGTAATCTGGATGTTCAGGCAAACTGGGTACTTCTGGATCTACTAGTGCTTGGGCCAGCAATACTGAGTCAGTTTGAAGAGCTACTCACCGGGCAGTTTTGTCTGCCAGGTTGTTGCCCCTGGGGATGGGCCCAGTTCCTTTTTGATGTCCAGAGCAGCAGATAATAGCCAGTTTGGTGGGCATCCATAGAGCTTTCAGTAAACCGAATATTTTATCTTTATTTTTATTGTTTTCCCCTCAGCAGTCAATAAGCCTCGCTCCCTGTTAGATGGCTCCATGCACATGAACAGTAGTGAAGGTGTAGCGATTGTCCATATATACATTGACATTTTGTCCTTGGCTCAGTTCTAGGGCTTTAGTCAGGGTAATTAATTCTGCCTTTTGTGCAGAAGTCCTGGATCATAGAGGTTCTGCCCATATTACCTCTGTCTCTGTTGTTAAAGCGGCTCCAGCATACCTGTTTCCATCCCAGATGAAGCTGCTGCCATCAGTATACCAGGTTGCATCAGTGCTGGGCAACAGGGTGTCCTGTAAGTCCAACTGTACACTGTGGGCATGTGCCAGGATCTTGGCACAGTTGTGTATTGGTGCCTCTAAAACCAGGTAAGGCAGCAGATTGGCAGTATTCAGAGCTGTTGGTACTTAAAATGTGACTTTAGGAGGGTTTAATTACAAAGCCTGATAATGAGTCATTCTGGCATTGCTCAGCCATAGGTTGGGTGGTTGTTTGAGCACACCTTCAAGGGCATGTGGGGTTATTATGGTTAGATTCTGTCTTAGTGTCAGTTTGTTGGCATCTTTGACCAACAGTGCTACTGCCACTATGATCCAGAGATATGGCAGCCAGCCGGCCACAATGGGATCCAATTTTTTTTGATAAATAGGCCACCAGCAATCACCAGGGACCTATTGTTTGAGTTAGGACTCCCTTTCCAATGCCCTGGCTTTCATCCACGTACAGACAGAAGGGTTTGGTTATGTCTGGGAGCCCTAGGGCAAGGGCTGATAGCAAACTCTGTTTGAGCCCCTCAAAGGCCTATTGATGGTCTAGTGTTCACTGGAACTGACCTTCCTTGGTGGCTTCATATAGGGGTTAGCAATTTCCATGAATCCTGGGATCCATAGTCTAAAAAAGTCTGCTGACCCTAGAAATTCTCTCACCTGTCTGGTGTTAGTAGGAGCAGGAATCTTTAAAACTGTCTCTTTTTGTGCATCAGAAAGCCAGTGTTGCCCCTCCTTTAAGAGGTATCCAATATATTTTACCTGTAGCTTGCACAGCTGGGACTTCTTAGCGGAGGCACAGTATCCCAAATCTTTCAGGAGTTTTAGGAGTTGTTCGGTCCCTTCCTGACAGGCATCTTGACTTGCTACTGTGATTAAAAGGTCATCAATATACTGCAACAGGCTTATTTCTGGGTTACTGGTACGGTACTCACCCAGGTCTTCATGGAGGTTTTCACCAAAGATGGTGGATGAATTTTTGAAAACTTGAAGAAGCCTCATCCAGGTCAATGTCCACTGACCCCTATCTCTGTGTCCTACCATTCAAAGGCAAAGTAGTCCTGGCTTTTTGAGGCTAGTGGCAGATTGAAGAAAGCATCCTTTAGATCTAGTACTGTGTACCACTTTTGATGGGGGAAAGTGTGCTAAGCAGGGTATATGGATTTGGCACCGTAGGGTGTATGTCCATTACTCTTTTGCTAACTTCCCATAAATCTTGTACTGGGTGATAGTCCTGGGTATGCAGTTTTTTGATTGGGAGTAGGAAGTGTTCCAGGTTAATTGTGTGGGCCTGAGGACTCCCAAACTCAGTAACCTCTGGATATGCGATGTAATCCCCTCTTTTGCTTCAAGGGGAATGGGATACTGATGATCCTTAACTGGGTTTGCCCCTGATTTGAGTTCCACAAGTACCAGGGTACAGTTTTTACCCAGACCCTTGCCCTCTGTTTTGGCCCATGCGGAGGGAAACTTTTGGAGCCAATTTTCCAATTGGGGGTCTAATTCCAGACCTGTTTGGTGCATCCTATACTCTTCAGTAAGACTACTAGTTACAAGTATGTGGAGGGGTTCCCCTTTGCCATCAAGCAGTTGGGGCCACCTCTGAGAAGCAAATTTGGGCTTTCATTTTTGTTAGCAAATCTTGTCCCAACAAGGGGTGGGCAGTCTGGGATCACTAGAAATGAATGGGTCACTAGTCCTGTTCCTAGGTCCACAATCCTTTGGGTAGTCCATGAATAAGTCTTGACTCACGTGACTCCTTGGATTCAAGTTGTTTTGCTCATTATAGGTCCATTAGCCTGAAGTAGAACTGAGTTTTGGGCTCCAGTGTCAATCATAAAGTCAATTGGTTTCTTCTCCATTTTTAAGGTCACCCTGGGCTTGGGGAGAAGGACCAAACCCCATCCCCCTTAGTCACTGTCCATATCTCGGGTACTGAGCACTTTGGTCCCACTACATCCTGCCTTCTGGGGACACTCTTTAGCCCAATGACCTTACTCTTTACAGTAAGCACATTGATTCTTACCCAACCGGGATCTTTCTTTATTACCTTTAATTTGCTTGTCATCTTCTTTGGCCACCAGGTGTTATAGCTGCTGCCGGCGTTCATCTGGCTCCGCGGTTGCAGCTAGCAGGATGCTGGCGAGGTGTTGATTCCTCTGCTGCTCCTTTTTGATTTCTTTTTCCTCTACACTGTCCCTCATTAAACACTTTTTGTGCCACTACAACCAGATTTCTTATACTCTTTTCTCCCAAACGTTCCAGTTTCTGCAGCTTCTTTTTAATGTCTGGAGCTGACTGATTGATGAAAGTTAAGATTAACTGCCACTTTGCTGTCGGGTGAATCTGGATCAAAATGAGTTTATCTCCTAAAAGTTTCCTGCAATCTTTTTAGAAAGATGGCTGGGCTTTCTTCAGGTCCCTGCTCTATATCATAAACCTTACTCAAATTTGTGGGTCAACATGTGGCCACCTTGAGACCCGCCAACAGAGTTCGGCAATACACCAGGAGGCTCTCCTTATCTTCCGCTGTATTATAATCCCAGTTGGAGTTGGTCAAGGGGAAAGTTGCATTGATGAGAGCCCGTTTGGTAGATGACTCTCCAGTAGGTCCTGGGACTAGTTTTCAGGCCTTCATTTGAATGCGGTCTCTTTCTTCTGTGGTTAAGAGAACCTGTAAGAGTTGCTGACAATCATCCCAGGTGAACTGATGGGTAAAAAGAATAATTTCAAAAAGGTTAATCAACTGTTTTGGGTATTCAGAAAATGGCATATTTTGAGCCTTCCAATTATAAAGATCACTAATGGCAAAGGGCCAATAGTGGTATGGTTGGTTACCATTTTGGTTGGGTGGTCCTACTGCCTGAAAAGGGAGAATTGTTGGCCCTGTCTTGGGAGTTTCTCCCCTATGACTGTGGGTCCTGAGTACTGGTTCCCCTCTGGTATTGGTTGGTGGAACTGCAGGAGGGGGTTGTAGGGGGGCCGAGGGGGCTTCTGGTGGTGGTAAGGGTCTAGGAGCATAAGGGGGAAGGGTGAAGATGTCTTCCTCTGTAGTGCCTCCTTGGAAAACTTCAGGTTTAGGAGCAGAAGGGGTTCTGGCAGAGGGGTCTGTCTTGGTGACTGCCAGGACCCTAACCTGTTGAGGTAAGAAAGGTTTAAGCCAGGGAGGAGGGTTTTCAATGAGGTTCTTCCAAACCACAATGTAAGGCTCTTGGTTCGGGTTACCCATGCAAGGCTTGTAAATAAGGTCTTCAGTGTCCTTGATGATGGTCAGGTCTAAGGTGCCTTCTGGAGGTCATCCAACATTAAAAGTTGGCCATTCTGTCCTGCAAAAGGTAATGAGTTTAGACTTTTTACCACAAGAGAAAGGTTACACGCTCTGGTTTCCACATCCTTATAATGAGATATTATTCAGTACAATGGAGAAGAGGCTGACTGTCCCATAGCATCCATCATAGTCACACACACAGATACTAATAAACAAAGACAACTGGTGACACTTAGAACACAGGCAGCAAATGTGCCTCTCTTAGATGTAAAAATGAACAAAAACCAAAATGATGGCTTGGGGCCACCACATGGGAGCAACCCACAGTACGACAGAAAAGACCAAAGTTGAGGCTCACCGTGCTCAATTAAACAAATGTGAGGCCCTCCATCCTCACTCAAGCAGATGTAAGGCCCTTTGTCCTCACTCAAACAAATGTGAGGCCCTCCATTCTCACCACTGGAGACTGGAACATCTTCCAGTCCCCTGTGACCATGGTTGTTCAGCGCATCTGCTCTAACCATTTACGGTCACACAGATTACAGATCAGAGATGGGTGCCCAGGAAATGAAAGTAAAGGAATACTCATAAAACACTTACCAACTGCTTGAGAATCCTCTGAGCTAGGGTCTGTGGGGTTGAGGGGGATTCCAGATGAGCCCCCACATGAAATGCCCAAGTTGATTAGTCCCACAAAGACCACCAGGGAGCCAGAGTCCAATGCAAGTGCAAAAGGAACATTTATTAGCAGACTCGAGTTTGGACCATCATCCAATGCACTGACTCAGCAGGCAGAGGAGGAGTGGCCCTGACCACTATAAGGGTTCCTTTTTTATAGGTAAAAACCACAAGCAGGAAGTTGGGGACTATAGGCATGGGGGTTTCATTCCTCAGCATTTTGGTATTGGGTAAGCATATGTGGGGTGTACCTGTCCTTGTTGGGAATAGGTCAGGGAGTGGGCATGATCTCAGAATAGGAACTTCTGAGCTCATAGGGACTTTTCTCTTGCACTATGATTGGTCTGGGGTTGGGGATAGGTCAGGGGGTGAGCATGATCTCAGAACAGGAAATTTTGAGCTCATAGGGAATTTCCTCTTGCACTAAGATTGGTTTGGGAGTAGGTTGTTTTGTTCTTTTGGGAGGTTGGGGGCCTGACTGAAATGGAGGCTCTTTCCTAAGATGGAGTCTGTTTAGTTCAATTGAGTACCTTCACTGAGGTAATACCCTTCTGAGCATTTGTGAGCCACACATGGAACAATCACCACTCAGTCTCACCCACAATGGTAACCAGTGAGTGTGGATTCCACTTTCAGTCCCTCTGATAAGGTTGTCAGAACTTTCTGGGTAGCATTTGTAATTCCCTACCATTCCCTGCATGCTCCTGGACAATGTGATAAGTTACCAGAAAAACACGACCCACTTGATTCCACTCGAGCTGAGACTAGTCTCCTTCCCCTCCTGATGTGCTGAGAACAGGTGGATACTCATGGCACCTTGGGACCAGGAGCATCAGTAAGGGATAGAAGGAATCAGTATCTGGACACATCTGCAGCATGCTGGTCAGAAACCCAATGAGAACAAAGAAGATTCCCTCATAAGTTGAGAGGAAGAGCCTCAGATGAGGCCTGAAGTTGAATGACCTTGCAAGAAGGAGAGGTGGACTAAGTCCAGTGTGGCACCTGGATTGATGGACTCAATGGAGGTGAGATGAGATGAGAAGCACTGGTCCACACACTGGGGTGAACCCAATTCCTGACCACAGCTGTGCCTGATCTCTGGTCCCACTGCCACACACACATGGCTCCCTGTCACTCCTTCCCTCTGCTCCACCCTGCACCAAGCTCAGCTTCCACCAACCCAATGGCAGTGTGCCTGCATCTGCTGTGTGGCCTCACCTGTCTCACAGCCCAGCAGGAGGCCTTTGCTGCCTGCTTGCCCAACATGCTCTGCTGTCTCTGGTCCCCAGCACAGCATCAGCTCCATCCACATGCTTCCTCCCACAGTCCACGATGCTGGCAATTTGATGCTACAGATGGGTTGGGCCCCAAAGGGCTTGGAAAAGAACAGCCCCCCAGTGGCAAAAGATAGGCAATTCCAAAGGTCTGGACCAACCTATGTCTGGAGCTTTGCTCTGAGCTATGTGCCATGGCTGTTCTTACCTCCTGACTGTCCTCCTGCTGCTTTGTGATGCTACTGCATTTGCCCAGTCATTGCTTTGGACTGAAAGAAACTTTGTGGGTGTCAGCTACCCTGCCATTCTGCGATACTGTCCTTTTCCCTCCAGCTCCATTGTAAACTGTTCCATCCATGGGCAGCCCTGCATGTCCTCACTAACAACTGGGATGAAAATTTCATATTGATGTGGTCTGCAGGCCCTTCCTTAAAAGCCAGAGGAAATTTTATCCTATTCGTACTGAAGGCTGAGAAAAGAGGGCCAATGCAGAGAGAGAAATTGGGTGTATAGCCTGGCCCAGAGCCTAAAACCATGTTGGAAATATCTGACATGTGGGTCCTGATCACCAAAGAAGGTGAAAAAATAATAAAAACAATCAGACTAATCAGATAAGTCAGCAGGATAAGAACTTTACTTTTGCATGCAGAAGGGTACATGGCAATCAAAACTGAAAGCAAGCATACTGAGAAGGTCATCTGCTGGTCTCCTTATCCCTGATGCAAGTAGTACTTGTATGCTTCCCACTAGTCAGAGTGACCACACATTTTTGTTCATGAACACATACTGAGGAAGGAAAGGTTGAGGAAGTGCAGATGTAGAAAGGCATCTATTGTAGGAAAAGGGAAGTCAGGAAGTTAGGGATTAACATGGAGATTTTTCTGGTTTGACAGAAAAGACTGAGACTTGTTCTTTCTCAATATTCAGGTCAGGAGGATGGTGGTTGAGGATGCACTTTGGTAAACACCTGTCCTTTTTATGGTAGAGGTTTGATTTGGTTTTTTGTTTGTTTGTTTGTTTTGTTTATTTATTGTAAACAAATGGGATACATGTTGTTTCTCTGTACATGGAATCAAGGCATACCATTTGTGTAATCATAAATTTACATAGGACAATGTTGTTTGATTCATTCTGTTGTTTTTTCCCTTCCCCTCCACCCCTCCCACCTCCTTTTTCCCTCTATACAGTCCTTCCTTCCTCCATTCTTACCACCCTCCTTAACCCTAACCCTAAACCTAACCCTAACCCTAATGCTAACCCCTCACACCCCCCATTATATGTCCTCATCTGCTTATCAGCGAGATCATTAGTCCTTTAGTTTTTTGAGATTGGCTTATCTCACTTAGCATGATATTCTCCAATTTCATCCATTTGCCTGCAAATGCCATAATTTTATCATTCTTTTTTTTTTTTTTTTTTTTTTGAGGTGCTCGGGATCAAACCCAGGGCCTTGGTGCTTGCAAGGCAAGAACTCAACCGACTGAGCTATCTCCCCAGCCCTAATTTTATCATTCTTTATGGTGGAGTAATATTCCATTGTATATATATGCCACAATTTCTTTAACCGTTCATCATTTGAAGGGCATCTAGGTTGGTTCCACAATCTGGCTATTGTGAATTGAGCAGCAATGAACATTGATGTGGCTGTATCTCTGTAGTATACTGATTTTAAGTCCTTTGGGTATAGGCCAAGGAGTGGGATAGCTGGGTCAAATGGTGGTTCCATTCCAATCTTTCTGAGGAATCTCCACATTGCTTTCCAGAGTGGCTGCACTAATTTGCAACCCCACCAGCAATGTATGAGTGTACCTTTTTCCCCAAATCCTCGCCAACACCTATTGTTGCTTGTGTTCTTGATAATCACCATTCTAATTGGGTGAGATGGAATCTTAGGGTGGTTTTGATTTGCATTTCTCTTATTACTAGAGATGTTGAACATTTTTTCATATATCTGCTGATTGCTTGTAGATCTTCTGTGAAGTGTCTGTTCATTTACTTAACCCATTTGTTGATTGGATTATTTGTATTCTCGGTGTAGAGTTTTTTTTAGTTCTTTATATATTCTGGAAATTAGCACTCTATCTGAAGTATGGTTGGCAAAGATATACTCCCACTCTGTAGGCTCTCTCTTCACATAACTGATTGTTTTCTTTGCTGAGAGAAAGCTTTTTCGTTTGAGTCTATCCCAGTTGTTGTTTCTTGCTTTTATTTCTTGTGCTATGGGTGTCCTGTTAAGGAAGTCTGATCCTAAGACAACAAGTTGCAGATTTGGACCTACTTTTTCTTCTATAAGATGCAGGGTCTGGTCTGATTCTGAGGTAGAGGTTTGGTTTTGCTGATAGAAATTACAGCTGTCTTGAGAGGCCAAGGAAGAACTGTGTCACAGGAGTCCTGGGTGACCAAGTTAGCACCTGAGTCAGCCCTCACCTCACAGTCAAGGGCTCAAGTCCCTGAAGTTGATGCTGAGTGGGCAGGAGGTGGGTGGAAGGCAAAGGGGTAGGTGAGAGGAGTGACTCTGGGACTGTGTCATGGCTTGCTGCCCTTGGCAGAGGCTGGGTACTGTCCCATGGCTGCCCACTCCTGCATGGTGCACTTCAAGGTCTGGGTCTTCTCTCAGTCCACCTCAGCATAGTTGTCCTCTTCAGAGGCAACAGATTACCTGGATGTATGAGGAGAAAGTGGCTGAGTCACTAGCCAGTTAGGGAGGGGAGAAACAAGGCAGTCCCAGTTGAAAGGGACAGGAGGTGGCCTAACTCCCTCAGGAACCCTCTTCTTCTGAGCATGGGATTCAGCCTAACCTCCAGCACACTGTCCCCATCTTGGAGGTGACAGGCCCTTTGCATCACCTGAGGTCCCTGCTATAGCAACCCAGGCTATTTCCTGGGTGTTTTTATGAACCCTACCCCCATGTGTACCCCTATCATCCACCGGGAGGAAGTTCAGGTTGTAGGAACTGTCTGTACTCCCCAGATGTGGAAATGAACCCAAGCCTGTCTCTCCACCACTCATCTTCAGGGAGGAGACAAGGAGTGTGGGCCACAAGTTTTATGTGGGTCCCCTGGAGAGCCCTCAACTCTGCAAGACACAGCTCCAACCTCTAGTTGAGACTGGTTGGACTCTTCTCTAGGTCCTTGTATCTGAAAACCTGCCCCACAGTGAGTGCTTCTCAGACCAAGATGAAGAAGTCTTGGGCTCCAACTGTTCCTGACTCCATAACCCTGAGCTAGTTGGGCTTGTGCAGTCATGTCAGGCTGTGTAGAGTGAGGTGCCCTGTGCCCCAAGGGGTTCACCAGCTAAAGCAGGGTCAAGTTTCCATGGCTGAGTTGCAGGGATTGAGGTGAAAAGCTGATTTCCCTGAAGCCATTTCCCCCCAGGCACTTTGTGGAGGGCACTCTGGGAGCTTAGCTGAAAATCCAGGGCTACACAAACACTAACATGGCTCTTCTCAGGGACTGGGCTGCTGGTGCCACAGAGAGGAGGGTTAGGGTTAGGGTTAATGTTAGGCTGCTGTCCCTGGGCTCTGCTATCACAAGAAAAAATACAGTCAGCGACCACAGTGTTATAAGCACTGCCCATCCACAAGGCTCCCAGTGTGGCTCTGCAGGAGCAGTGTCTACAGTTTAAAACATGGATAACTTGGTTCAGAGAGGTGTAGTGACCTACCCATGGTGACACAGGTATATAACTGAGGTCTCACATCTTCTTGCCTGCTGCCTTAAAGACAGAGAGGCAGCAGGTTGTCTGTGGGCATTTTCTCTAGGGTTTGTGTGGCAGTTCTAAATTAGGTCTGTAGACAGTCCTACCTGTGGCTGGAGTGGGTGGTCACACTGGAGCAGCCTGGACTCCTCTAATGACCCTCTAATATTCTCCTGCAGTCCCATGGAATGATACAGGTGGAGCCCATATTCTGTGATCAGATGCTGGGTAGCTGTGCCCTGTAAGCCAGGATTTCAGGACATGCCCTGCCTGTGTTCACCACATACTGTGGACTGCACCCTGTGACTCCCTGATTCTAACACCACCCTGTGAAGGCAGTGGTTCTTCCACCTGCACCACAGTCAGGAGTCTTTGAGACTTCCCTGGGAAGAATGCCTTCCCCACAGCTAATGATGGGGCCCTGTTCTCAGGATAAAATTTCAGCCAGGGTCTATCCAAGGGAGGAAGGAAGTCTGGGTAAAGGCAAGGCAACAGAACCAGTGGGAGCAGGGAGTGAGCCCTAGGGAGCTCACGGCAAGAATGAGCATTCCCTTGCTGTGTCCTGGGTGCACGCTGGTGGTGCTATGTGTGGTTAGGCACAGGTTCAGAGAGGAGCTGGAGACATCAGTGCAGCTGCTGTGAAAGGATGAGGAATCTTAGGTGCATGCTCTGACCTCTAACTGGCCTCAGCTTTATGCCATCCTCAGAGTAAGATCTAATCCAGGATGCAACTCTCCCCCTTCACCGACCATGTTACCCAGCCTCAGGAGGCCTATGAGCCAACAGCAGCAGTGGTTCCTGTTCAACCCTCCTGACCCCCAGATCAGAAAGAGTTCAGTCATCTCTCTCTTACCCCAACCCTCCAAACATGGATGCTCACATGGCCCTGGGCAACTGGGAGGAGAGCTGGCCAATGACATTGCCACATGGATCCAGGGGGACTGACTTTGCTGGAACAGAAGGAACTCAGTGATGACAAAGAGCAAACACACAAGTGCAGACACACAGCATGATCATGGAGGAAATTCATGGCCTCCTCAGCTTCAAATGGGGAAACTGAGGCACAGTCTCACACTGTTCTTCCTGTTCCCAAATATGTTTTTCCAATTTTAAATGTAACCATATGTCCTGGATCCAAAATGGGACACATGTTCTGTCCACAGGTTTTTCTTCCCAGGCTTAAGATATTATGATGTAAATCAAGAGGATGCCTCTGAAGTGGAGTTCATCACTAGTAACACTCCCCAATACTCCTGGGCAGTCTGGTAGGACACTGTGGAGGGATGTGGCTACACAGGCCCTGCAGCTTGAGTTTCACACACTGGGATTTAGTCTCTGTTAGCCAGACCCAATGCTCTTTCTATCACTGTTCCTCATCTGGAGCTCTGACATGGGTCTTGGTGTACAGAACCAAGCAGTACAGACCTGGGCCTCAGAGTCCTTCCTCTTGGCCACACAGGGGCCAGATATGGCAGCAGCAAACAACTGCAGTGCCCCAGTTTCTGCCCTGGGGCTCTCCTTCCAACATCTAGGGGCAGGCAGTTCCCCATTTCCCAAATAAGAAAGAAGACATACCCAATATCTTTACTCAGAGCCCAGGATATATCTGATACCTAATAAAGCAAACAGAGTTAGGCACCACTGTGTGTACCACACTGTGACTATGAGACCAGGCAGGAAGGCAATGGAAGAGAGGTGTGTGGGCCTCTTCCAGATTTCTAGGAATCCACTATCTCAGGGGTAAGTCTAGTGTAAAATGCTCATGGTGGCTGGGTCATCCCCACACATTGTTGTAATGGGTAGGGACAGTCCTAATGGCAGACTGCATGGGTTGGATGTGCCTCCAGCCTCACTGCCAGGTCAGTATTTCAGACCTGATTGGGAGAAGTATCATGTGGGCAGTTCTAAACCTGTGGGCCTGGATTCATGATGCATGTCCAGAAGCTCTCAGTTCAGATCAGAATTTACAGTGGAGGCAAATACCTCAACTGCCTGCTCATCCCTGCCTCCACAACCAGGCACACAGCTGAGAGTTTTCTAAGCTGCATTTCACAGTCCTCAGTTCACCAGTCAGACTGCTGACACATAGCCTGGGCACTTTTACTGACCCCCCATCTGATAGAATCTGACTCAGCCCATGCTGCACCATTCTTCTTGGTGAGACTCTGTGGGTGAGGTTGCTGCAGGGAACACCACCACTCAGGCTTCCCAGATCTGCCAATCAGGTGAGCCATGGAGCTTGCACACCATTCCACCTCAGCACATTCATTTCCTCCAGACTAGGGATCCTGCATTGACCTGGGGTCCTGAATTGAGGTAAGAGACAAGGAAGGATCCTTCTAGGGAGTTGCCATCACTGAAGATTCACTGATAGCTCATGGGGTGGTGCCCTAAACCAGTCCAAAGGGTCTACAGAGGCAGTCAAAATCTACTCACCTAGCAAAAGTTGGCTCCCAGGCTCCTGGACTCAGCAGATGTTCCTGCATTCAGTGTGTCCCTTGGAGGGGTACTTGCAGGCTTCAGGGAAGAAAACTGTGACTAAGGATGTCAGTCCCACATGACATAAGTTTGTACTGCATGGAGATTTCCCATGCCCTCCACAATCACTCTGGGTCTTATGAGTCCTCCAGAAAACATGCTCTGGTTCTCCAGCACAGGGTTTAATTCTGACAAATACTTTCCAGCTCAAAGAGAGCTTGGAATTCCCTCCTAGGCACATGGATTTTCCCATATGGTGTCTACAGAGTCCCCTTGACTTCAGTCTTTTCTCATTTACCTCCCTCTCACCCTACTTCCTGGTCACCCAGCCTGACCAGCACAGTGGGCAATGCCAACTTGAGTCCTGAGCAGCCCCCACAAGCCACAATGAAAATGTAGACACTGGTTTATATATGCGGGTTTTATATTTCCAATTGGATGTCAGTTCTGGAAGACAGGAGCATGTTCTCAAGAAACTGCTTCAGTTCAAGGCCAGGGAGAGAAGCATAGTGCTCCAAACCAGGTGCCAGGACCCTGCAGCTGAGTCATCTCTGCCTCAAAGGATGCTGTTTATGTCTCCTAATCTTGGACATCACATGAAAGGGAGATGCAGCTCTGTCCTGCCCAACTTCCTAAGCAGCAGATTTGATGAAAGAATGTTGTGAAGGTTCTGGGGAGTAGTGTCAATGGGAAGGACTGAGACTTTTCCTGCGTCAACCAGATGAGGGGCCCACAGAGCTGGAATACACTCAGGAAAAAACAGTGACAGTGGAATGAAGGACCTTAAATGACATTTCAGGCTTCAACAGTAGAGATGCCAATGTGCCTTAGAAAATAGCCTTAATTTTATGGTTTTTTTTTTTTTTTTCCAGTAGTCTGTTCATACCTCTAGGTTTGGCTGCAATTTTGACTGAGGCAGATTTCCTTTTAAGTATTTGGTTTAATTTTTAAGTGAACAAAATGCTATGGTTTAGGCAAAAATGAAGCCTATGACACACTGTAATGTGGTTAACCAGGAGCGTCCATCTCTCTCAGTGAGCAGGGACTTCTCCAAGAAACAATTGGGGTGGCAGAAGAGCCCTGCATCCCAAAGGTCAGTGACAAAGTTGGCTAAACATCTGGGTGTTGGGTGGGCCTGGGTGATGAGGGCCAGAAAACTGTAAGGACTCTGTTCTATCTCCCTCTCCCCTGGCCTGAGCTGGACTTGACCCTGATCTTGGAGATTGTGACTGTTCTCCACTGCTTGGTAGTCTCTGTGGCAGGGCATTGTGGCAGCAAAAGAGACTGATCTATCCTTCTTCCTGACCACTGGGTCCTGGGAAGTGCAGCTCTGTTGAGGTGCTTCTGCCTGGCTTGGCTTGTGGTGATGCCATAGGGTGGTCATAGCTTTGTTCCCTGTAGCTGCTGCTGCCCCAGTGCTGTGGCTTTCACCAATCATGGATGTCTTAGGGATCTGTAAGGCTGAGAGTGGTGTTTTTATGTGGGGCATGAAGATGTATGGATCCTCACTGTCTGTCTTTGAGCATGTGGGGCTGCCTGTGGTGTGGCTCCTAGAGGTCATGTGCTGTGGGAAGCTGTAACTGTGACCTCTGAACACTGGGCTATGCCAGTGTGGCTGGAACAGGATACTGAGGTCTTGTGCTCAACCCAGGATCTTGTGGACATGGGGTCCACCACTCTTTGCAACATTCTGTGTGTCCATCTTGCTACTCAAAAGGAACAAGACACTTGAGTCCTGAAAGAAGTTGTCACTTCTGAAATAGGAAGAAGAGAAGGGCAGGGCTGAACCTAGGAAGGAAGCTGGGTTGTGGAAGCCCCATGCACTGCTGGGGTGGAAGAAGCTAGCCAAGTCTTGGCATCTTTGAGGTCTACCTGGGACCTGCATTTTATAGATGTGATTTTCACTAAACCTAGGATACAACTCAAAACCTGATTAAATACCTGATGAATGTAACCTAGGGTTGGGGCTTACCTAGCACGTGACAGGCAGTGGGTTTAATCATCAGCACCACATAAAGTAAATGAATAAAATAAAGGTATTGCATTTATCTATGACTCACAAATATTAAACAATAAAAAACATGTGAGATATTTCTCCTGAACTGGACTCCAGTGCATCTGTAAGGTGGACACTCACCCAGTGTTTGCCTCAGTCCCCACCACCTCATGTGGTTTTCTCAGCTGGATCAGTCTTTCCTGCACACCAGCAGGTATCTGCATAATGGATGGGGAGGCAACGGACAATGATCCCCAAAATCTCCTTTCATATTAACAACCTGAGCATATTCTAATACTCACATAGTCCTGCTTCTCCCTGTGTCCTGTTCTGCATGGATCACTGATATAATTTTCTGCTCAAGGATCAGCTACAACCTGTATCCTCCTTAAATAAAGACAGGATAATTCTTTCCCTCAGGACACATGACTAGACTGTGGTTCTTGACATGGAAAAATGGTTACTTGGAAGATTGTTTTGAAAAGGAAAATTAAGATTACCTTAGTCATTGATTGGCTTTGTCAAGGGATGCTCCTCTGCATAGAACTTCACAGACACAGAACCTGAGGAGATCAAGTCAAGTACCTTAAAGGAGCTATTCCGGTGCTAATGATATAGCCCATTTGGTAGAGTGCTTGCTTTGCAAACAGAAAGAATGTGGTTCAAAGCCCCAGCACCATGGATTAAAAAAAAAAAATCAAGAAAACACACTTTTGAGAGAGTCTACCTTCCATCACACTAACCTTTTATTCATCATGATTAACACAGTTTAAGAACTACCAGTTTCATCTGCAAGCAATTTCCATTGACACATTTTAGATGGGAGTTGCCCTCAAAGGGAGCAGTGCATCCCAAGTCACGTGCATTGCTTAAGAGTATGTGTTCCTTCACATCTTTCAAATCACATTAGTACAGAAGTTACTTCTCACTCATGAGTATGCTATACCCATCTTTTTCCAGTAACTCTTCTTGATAGGCAATGTGCACAATGTTGCAGTGGCAGGAAATTCAAAATGACACCTACTGGCTCTTGTTAGTTTTGAGGCTTTTTGGAAAAAATCCAAGACTGCCAATGAAGGTGACTTCCACAACAGAGGAATTTCCATGTGAACAACAAGGTCAACTGGAATACCAACATGTGAAGAAAAAAGACAGCCGAACTTGGCCCTGATATTGTTAGTCAGTTTACTGTGCATTGGCTTGAATATGACTTGATGAAAAATGGTAGAATTTGGGGTTGAATCCATAGTAGTTACTACTGATAGCATTCAGGAGAAATGGGGGAATTTACCACTTACTCTCTCACTATTACTGGAGTGCCAGTATCAAAAGGAAAGAAGCACTTGTGAAAACTCTTGTTAATTTTGAAGAATGTCATCAATAGATGCACTGTAGATGTGGGAAAAATGTATATTGTTATCATGTTTACCACGGATCTGGAAACTTGGGATGTGCTTTGTAGAGTAAGGAGAAAAAAAAAATCATTGCAAGTACTCACACTGAAAAAAAAAAAACAGAGACATTAGTCATGTTGCAGGTTGGTGGTGAGTAGAAGCAAGTCAAGAAATGAAAAGCATTTGAAAATTTGCAAATGCCTGTGGAACAAGTTTGCTCCTCACTAAGTCCAATCCCACATTCAGATATTATTGAAAAACTCCTGTATTGATATTCAGATTTTGCCCAGGTTGGGTCTTCATGTTTGTCTCTCAGCAGAGCTGTTTCTGCTTATATTCCTGATGTTGTGGTGCAGTCTTTATTTCAGGAGCTGGGTTCAGTGATGCATATTCCAAATTCAACTCATTTAAATGGTAGTTCATGGGTATATGTGCTGCATTTTAAAGAATGCCTTGTCTCATGGTTCTTGTGCCAGAAAAGCTATGAATCAGCATATGTTTAATCAGCTGCCCCTTGAGAGCAACAAGAGAGAGCCATGAGTTTAAAAAGGCTTTGAAGAAATTTTGAGGCATTGCCTGAGTGTAAATGAAGGCAAATAAATCATTGAGAGTTCAGGGATATGCTTGTGTTTATGATAATGACATGATAAAAAAGGGTAGGATTTGGGGCTGAATCCATGTTAGATTTTGCTGACAGCATTCAGGAGAAAGGGGGAATTTACCACCTTCTCTCCAACTCTCATTGAAATTCCAGTGTCAAAAGGAAGGGAACACATGTAGAGACTTTTGTTAATTGTGATGGATGTCCTCCATTGATGCACTATAGAAGTGGGGAAAGCATATTTTGTTCTTATGTTTACCAGGGATCTGGGAAATACTGGATTGTTCTTCTAGGGTAAGGGGAAAAAATTCATTGCAAAAACTCATGCTGAAAGCTGGAAACCAGAGTCATTAGGCATGTTACAGGTTGGTGTTAGGTCAAAGTAAGTCAAGAAATGAAAAATATTTTACAATTTGCAAAATCCTGTGTTACATGATTCCTGCTCACTAAGTCCAATCCCACATTCAGATATTCTTGAACCACTTCTGTTTTGATATTCAGTATTGGGTCTTCACATTTGCCTTTCAGCAGAGCTCTTCCTGTTTACATTCATGATGTTGTGGTGTAGTGTTTATTTTGAGAGCTGGGTTCAGTGATGCATATTCCAAATTCAACTCATTTCCACTGTAGATCATGGCTATACATGGTAGGCTTTAAGGAAATCCTTTTCTCATGGTTCTTGAATCACCACATGAATCAGTATGTATCTAATCAGCATTCTGAGGAGAGCAAAAAGACATGGCCACGAGTGTGCAAGGACTTTGAGGTACTTGCAAAGGGAATTTGGGTCCATAATGATGGATGCTTACAGAATGAACTGGCAAGTATTACTTTCTGTATTTGTAGAGTATGTTGAACCTGAAGACAGGATGTGGAATTTGAGGGTGGACGATGAAGGCTGTATTGTTTTACAATATCTCTTCATTGAAGTAGGCTTTCAACACCAACAGTCATGTGCTTTCAGAGCCAACACAATGTCCTTTCTCTCCCTCTTTGAATATTCATCTTGGAAGCTTTTCATCATAGCCCTTTCAGCACGGTGCATGTTGCAATGTGGAGTTATGCCACCTGATGCTGTGTTCCTTGTGCCATCAGCAGGCTCTTCTGTGATTCACTGACTTGTAGTTGGCATCCTCTGACTGCTGCTAATAGCACTGGTGGAAAATTTCCACAGGATCATGTGCTAGGTTGGCACTAGTCTGGTCAAGAGAAAGATCACATGTGTAAACACAGATAGGCCAGTCATTTCTGCATCTCGAGGTGAGTTGAGGAGTCCCTGGAATTTCTCAGCAGGTGAATTTCTGAGTGCATCTTTGTTGTAAGGCCACAACCAAGGATGTGTGGCCTTGCAGGTGGAGTGAGCACAGAATATCTCTCCTGCCATGTCAGCATCATCCTATCCTCCATCTGACATTGTGAATGAGTGACTCCCATGACACAACTTAAGCCTTCAGGAGACACATAATCCTTCACCTAGAAGACACACTTGCCAGGTTCCAGATGTCACCTGACTGAACTTCCTAGGAAAAAGGGAGCAACCCGCAATTTTGGGTGTGAAGTGTCCTAATTGAAAGATCCCTTAACCCACCATGTTCATTGCATGCTCCACTGGCATGAGCCTCTGTTACCAGCCATCATTCGGTGTGGTTGCTAGGACACTAGGCTCATTTCCTGACTAGGATATTCCGGGTGTGCCCAGTCCAGGAGGAGAGGGTTAGAAAGGAAATAGCGCTGGAGTCCGTGCTCTGCTTGGGGATCCACGTGTCCCCAAGCACACCTCCACGCAATCATGCCCACTGGAACTGGTGGGGGATAACTGCCTGCTGACATGAAGCCAGGTAAAGCCAAAGGAATGCAGTTTCACCTAGTGGACCTGAAGTTGAGTGTGAGCTGTCAGGTCTCAGAGGAGTTCCTTGTCTTGCTGGGTCCTGGAGGGATTCATGGACTACAGGGCTGTGCTTTCCTGGCCAAAGAGGTTAGAATTACATTTTGGAAACCTTCAGTTCCCTGGAACTTGCTCCCATCTTCTTTCCTCTGACCATCCAAACTGAGCTGGTGCTTGTTTTCAGTCTTGGTCTGAAGCAGCCAGGAGCAGAAGCATCTCTGGTTGCCATGGGAACCATGATGCCATGGTGCTGTCAGGCCTTTATTCTGTGATGTCAGGCATAATCTGTGGGGCAAGCACCAGGTCACAGGAGACAGTCCTCAAACTCTATGTTGCTCAAGGCTCAAAAAGCCCCTCTGGAGAGAGAAACCATCTCTTCTCCATCTGGAGCCTGGACTCCTCTAGCCATTCACACCCGAACTCCCTGATGCCTGCCTATTCTACCTGGAGAGAGGAGCTATTCCATTTTTTACTCTAATGTCACAGGAGCATTGGTAACCAAGTGAGGCATTGTCCTCAGTGTAACTGAATGCAACTGAATCATTGAGAGATCAGGGATCTGAATTTCAGCACTTTTCTCATTATAACAAATCTTGAGAGTGAAAGGTAAAAACCTACGGAGAGGAAGATTGAAATTGAATGAGGAATGTTTCCTTTCTGCCAGCAAACATGGGTCTGGGAACTCAGACTTCAAGTGCCACCCAGTAGGGTGCTGTAAAAAGGCTACTTGCAAGATGGTTGTGAAAAGGAGAATTAAGAATTCCTTAGTCATTGATTGGCTTTTTCTAGGTTTGCCTTTGTCTGTTTATGTTTCCTGACATCATCTGGCTATGTTGATGAGGCATTCCCTCATTGAAGGAAACTGGCCTTTCCCAGGAGAACCACCTTTCTCTACCTCACCACTACCTGAGATGATTCACAAGATCCAGAACCAGCTCTGGCTTGTGCATTTTGCACTGCATTTTGCACTACTTCTGCTGCGTAGAAGTTCCGAAATCAAATGCCAAAAGGAAAAGTAAAACAGAAACAAAAATCAAAGAAGGTGTCAGTAGACTCTGAATGTAATGACTTCAGATGCAATGGACAATGATCCCCAATATCTCCTTTCATATTAACAACCTGAGCATATTCTAATACTCTCATAGTCCTGACTCTCCTCATGCCCTGTCCTCCATAGATCAGTGATATAATTTTCTGCTCAGGGATGAGCTCCTACCAGTTTCCTCCTTAAGTAAGGACAAGATAAATCTTTCCCTCAGGACACAACCCTAGACTGTGGGTGTTGAGATGTAAAAATTGTTTTCTGCAAGATTGTTGTGAAAAGGAGAATTAAGCATTCCTTTTATTAATTGGCTTTGTTGAGAGTTGCTTCTCTGCATAGAACTTCAGGGACACAGAACCTGACTGGATCAAATCATGTACCTGAATGGATCTGTTTTTGTGCTGACAATATAGAGCACTCCATAGGGTAATGGCTTTAGAAGCAGTAAGGCTGGGGTTCAAATCCCCAGCTCCATGGGATGGAAAAAAGAAAAATACAACAAGATAAGACACCTTGTAATGTGTAAACCTCCTCTACTCTCAATCTCTTTCTCTTTCTCCTCTCTTATTCAGGCCAATAAACACTTTTCAAGAACTACCAGTTTCACCTGCCAGCAATTTCCATTGACTCCTTTCAGCTGGGAGCTGCACTCACAGGCAGCAGTGCATCCCCAACCTCCTGCATTTCTTAAGAGGACGTGTTCATTCTCATCTTTCAACTCTCATCACTTCAGACCTTACTACTCTTGAGTGTCCTATTATCATCTTTTCCCAGCAAATTCTCCTGTTTGGCAATTTGTGCTCTGGCACAAAATTCAAATTGTCCCCTCACAGGTCAATTTTGAGGCTATTTGGACTCACTCCCAGACTGCCAATGAAGGGGACTTCCACAGCCGAGCACTTGCCATTCCATGTGAGCCACAAGGTCAATTGAAAAACCAAATTGTGAAGACAAAAGACAGTTGCCCCTGTCCCTGATTTCCTAGTCAGTTTTATTTTGTATTGTCTTGCTTATGACATGATGAAAAATAGTAGGATTTGGGGCTGAATCCATGTTGGATTTTGCTGATAGCATTCAGGAGAAAGGGGGAATTTATCACCTACTGTCCAATTCTCATTGGAGCTCCAGTGTCAAAAGTAAGGGAACACTTGTAGAGACTCTTTTTAATTTTGATGGATGTCCTCCATTGATGCACTATATAAGTGGGGAAAGCATATGTTGTTCTCATGTTTACCAGGGATCTGAGAAATATTGGATTGTTCTTTGTAGTGTAAGGGGAAAAAAAGAAAACCATTCATTGGACAAACTCACGTTGAAAGCAGGAAAACAGAGCCACTAAGCATGTTACAGGTTGGCGTTGGGTCAAAGCAAGTCAAGAAATGAAAGGATTTGACAATTTGCAAAATCCTGTGGTACATGATTCCTGCTCAGTAAGTTTGATCCCACATTCAGATATTCTTGAACCACTTCTGTTTTGATATTTAGTATCGGATCTTCACATTTGCCTTTTAGCAGAGCTCTTTCTATTTACATTCATGATGTTTTGATGCAGTGTTTATTTTGAGGGCTGGGTTCAGTACTGCATATTCCTAATTCAACTAGTTTCCACTGTAGATAATGGGTACACTTGCTGTGCTTTAAATAAATCCTTTTCTCATGGTTCTTGTGCCAGAAAAGCTATGAATCAGCATGTGTCTAATCAGCATTCTGAGGAGAGCAACATGACAGAGCCACGAGTTTGCAAGGGCTTTTAGGTCCTTGCAAGGGGAATTTGGTTCTGTAATGATGCATGCTTACAGAATGAACTGGCAAGTACTACTTCCTGTATTTGTAGAGTATGTTGAACCTGAAGACAGGACGTGGAATTTGAGGGTGGATGATGAGGGCTGTATTGTTTTAGAATATCTCTTCATTGAAGTAGGCTTTCAACACCAACAGTCATGTGCTTTCAGAGCCAACACAATGTCCTTGCTCTCCCTCTTTGAATATTCATCTTGGAAGCTTTTCATCATAGCCCTTTCAGCACAATGCATGTTCCAATATGAGTTATGCCACCTGATACTGTGTTCCTCGTGCCATCAGCAGGCTCTTCTGTGGTCCACTGACTTGTAGTCAGTATCCTCTGACTGCTGCTAAAGGGGACTGATGGAAAATTTCCATAGGACCTTGTGCCAGGCTGGCACTATTCTGGTCAACAGAGAGAACATGTGTGTAAACACAGATAGGTCAGTCATTTCTGCATCTAGATTTGAGTTGAGAATTTCCTGGAATTTCTCAGCAGGTTAATTTCTGAGTGCATCTTAATTGTAAGGCCACAGCCAAGGATGTGTGGTCTTGCAGGTGAAGTGAGCACAGAATATCTCTTCTGTCATTGAAGCCAGAATTAAGAACAGGTAGTTAGTGTAGAAATAAGGATTGGGTCAAATCAAGGAAAGGAAATCATGAAGCTATCTGCCTCTGGAAGTTGGAGATTGTTCCTGGAAGAATGGAATATCAAGGATCTCCGGGACCCATTGATTACCAAATTTAACTGTCTTTTTTGAGGACTGCAAGCTTGGAGCTGCTAATTAATGCCCCCTCTGCCCTTACCTCCCTGAATCACCTTGTCCCTACCCCTGTCCATGGCTTCTCACTTAAAGCAAAACCAGGCCTAGTGTCGTAGGCAGGAAGGGGAGATAAGTTGGAAGAGAACTGGAGAACAAAAGAGCTTTAACCTATTAAAGATGTAGTGTGCGCTCACTTCTTGGGACTTTAGAATTTCAGCCATGGCTCTCTTCTTCCTGCTGGGAGAAGTCTGTATTATTTGCTTTAAATAAAACCTGCTTAATATACTTGCCTTGGCGTGCTTCTCTAGTGTTCAATCTTCAACATTAGAGGGAGCAGGACTCATCTATGGTATATGGCGGTATCAGATTTGGAGTTCCCACCGAGATTTACACCGAGGTAAGTGAGCTTCTCTCTCCATGCACCCCACATTTGTTTGAGGTGCATCTTTCTGTCCCTTTATTTTTGGAGGGCAAAATGGGCACTCGTCAGCTACTTAAATGCAGTTAGTGCAGCTGCCATTCTTAAGACTCTGGTCACAGGTTTCCTGGCCCAGGCAAGTTTCCAATCACCTGCTCCATAGGCATGCTGGTCTCTGTTGAAGCCTTTTCCTACTTTTCTTTCCAGGCCCAGAGCACAATTGCTGCCAGTACACCCTGTCCCTAGTCTTGATCTACCCATGATGTGTGGAGGCGGAGGGAGGGTTGGAACAACTGTGAGGTTCTCAGCCCAGGCTACTCTTGAGTGGACCTCAAAGTTTCCATCTCCAGATTCCCCCTCCCGACTGCTCTGAGGGGTATTCCGGGGTGATCAGTAGAGGAATGGCACTGAGGAAAAGCGCCAATTACCTTTGCCTCCCTATGGGTTGCACAGTGCACAACACTCCCGCACATCCACTCATTCCTGGATGCTCCCCTTTCCTTGCCAGTCAGACATTAGGAATTCAAGCTGTAGGATTAAGGCCTGGGATGATTAGTATAAAATGCCCAGGTTCCCTTTGTTTGCATAGTTAGCCTTCACTAGTCTAGACTTCTAGATTCTCCCCATTACTGTTCATGTGCTTAAATGTGCTCACTGTGTTCTCTTTAAGCTGCAAGAGGGAGGCACTTAAAAACCCCTCCCATGAGACCCTCCAAGCAAAGGATGTTATACGCCTAACAACCAACAAATGTCCCCTCCCCCTCTGAAGATTCCTTTAGTCTATGGGGCAAAAAGATAGGCAAAAGGCACACTTTTTACTTTTGTCATCATTTTCATAATTAGGAGTTTTTAGTGGCAGGGGAGGAAAGCAGTAATGCCCTTAAGTCTGAATCCTCCCAGGGTCTCTAGCACAGGGCAAACTAGGACCCTAGCACTTTGCCAAAGAAGGCCAGAAATAACTTTGGCAAAGGTAGTGAGAGATGGTTTTTTCTGGACCATAAGGAAGATCAGTTAGGGAGACATCCCTAATACTTCTAACTCAGAAGGGATCTTCTCTCTCAACAGTATTGCCATGTTCACCACTAGCCTGCATACTAGCTAAATTGCAAATGAAAAGTGCCTTTCATATGTTACCATGCTCGACATCAATAATCTCTACCATGAGAGGTGAAAGCCTTAAGGAATCGCCTACTAAGGGAGGAAGACCAAGGGGACCCTCCCAACTTAAGACAGACAAAAAATTTAGGGAGGTTTTTGGAGGATCCTAATAAATATTGAGATGCTTTCAAACTTATGCCAGGTATTTGACTTCACCTGGAAAATTATGCTATTTGCCATCTAGAGCACAGGCAGTTCCCAGAAACCATCCTAACTGAGATTTGAATAATGAGTATGATGCCTAAAAAAACTATTATGTGGCCTTCAGGAAAGTCCTGCTATTTTCCATGGAGAAACTTAGGAAAGCAAAAAGAAAACACACCATCCTGAATCATGAATCCATAAAGGGCCACCTACTTTTAAGGTACAAATTTATCATTTAGTCAGCCCCAAATATTTGGAGGAAATTACAAAAATTGGCACGTGGCCCTGATCAATCCTCAGGTGATCTTCTCCAGCTTGTATCTTCCATTTTTTAGTAGATATCAAAAAGAAAGAAAAGGGAGCATAAAGACAAGAAAAATGACTTATTAAAGATCATTCAAAATGACAGAAACTTTTCATGCCTTGCAATAGCCCATGCAATTCTCCCATTTTAGGAGTTAAAAAGCAAACTGCCTAGTCCAAAACCTTAGGATAATGAAGCAGTAATTTCCCCCATTCTGTAGTTCTTAATCCATACACTTTTATCATGGATTCCAACTGCTGCTTGGTTTACTAAGTTAAATTTAAAAGATGGCTAGATTCTGAATAGCAATTTCTGTTTGCCTTTGAGGAACAAGATACTTATCTCAACTAACCTAGACAGTGTAGCCTCAGGATTTAGATGGTCCTCACCTATTCTGGACAAACCTTAGCTAAGGACTTAACAAAATTCAGAGATAAAACATCTGTGATTGTTCTCCAGTAAGTAAAGGACATCCTTTATGTGCCTCCACCCAGGAGGAATATCAAAAGGCCATTACAGAGCTCCTAAACTTCTTACCTAATAGAAATTATAAGATCTCAAAAAAAATAAAAAGCTTAATTATATCATCAACAGGTTCAATACTACAGGAAAGAGCCACCATAGAACAATATTCTGCCCCAGGAGTGTCAAAAAGAGGTCTTACTTCAAGCTCCTGTCCTCAGCTTACCTATGGAGCAAGATTTAACCTGTGTGTCACTGAGGGGAAAATAAACCCTGGATAGGCAGCCATAGGCAGCTCAATAACCAATGGTATATCTCAGTGAGGAAATTAGCATAGTAGCTTCATTCTCAAAAGTAATGGAAAAATAAGGTCTCATAATTTTCTTTGACATCCAAGCCTGTCCTGATAGGGATGGCTAAAATGCCCCAGGCACAAGGTTTGTGTTAAAACCTGTTAGATCATTCCAGATCTCAGTCAAGACTTACATTGAAATGCAAATAGAGGAATACTGAAGACTCAGTAGGAGACCCATCTCAAACCCAAGAAGAAAAAAGTAAAAAGAGTCTTACATAAACTCCAGCAAAAGTAAATTTTATGGTGCTTTACTAAAGTAATTAACAGCCAGATCAGTTTTCCAGGACTCTTTTTTTTTTTTATATTCTATATTTTTTTGGAGCTCATGACTTTTTGATCAGTTCTTTTTTTTATTCAACTAGAGTTTTTGAACATCTGTTACATTGCAATGGAGATTCACCTATAAAGTTACAAGGCCTTTGATTCTGTGTTATTTGTATGTCGTGCTGTCTGATGTCATGTTTTATCTGTATCAAAACTGAGCACTCCTAAAATTGAAATTCAAAAATGGATCCACATACTTTTAATTCACGTGATTTAAAAAGGTTCAATTCAAATTGGGTAAACTAATAAAAGTAAAATGTCTTTGAAAGTAACTCGCAAGTCTCTAGGTAGTCAAGGTAATAAAATATTGATGTGGAATAAAATGTCTAATATCAATTGTTTCTAGAACTTTTCTTCAACAAGAAAGAGATTGCAAACACTGTTCAGGACATTTGTCTGATATCTTGGTTTTTACAAAATAAGTGAATTAGAGTTGACATGTATGGGATTACTCAAATGTGTTTGTAGAGACATCTGATTAATTTACAAAGTTAAAATGCCAATTGTTAAATAACATCAAGTACTCTTAACTCCTTAAATAACCATGGGGTATCATACTTAAGCATTAATGGTGTTTTCATAGGTTGGTAAATAAAAGGGTTTAAACTTGCTTTGTGTCATCACTAAACTAAAAACAAGGTTACTAAGAGTTATGCCCTAACAAGTGCAATTCTATATACAAAGGGTCCTGTCACCACCCACAGCAACAATTCTGCAGATATTTGTTACCACCTGCAGCAACAATTGTGTGGGTATTTATCAGGAGGTGGACTGGGAATAAACTACTTTTCCTATATTCACTAATTTATAGAGGAAGAGAGACTTTGCTTAGAGGAAGAAAAGCTTGCTTGATTATAGAGGAAAAAAGGCTTTGAGAGAAAGATAGGCTTTGCTTATTGAGGAAGTTTTTAGAGAAAGACAGGCTTCTTCACTTATCAGAGGATCTATTTCTTCTTAGAGTTCTGCTGCTTCTTCTTAGAGGTAGGTCCCGCATCCTGTGAACTAGGTGCTATCTGTCTAAGGTGCTTCTTAGTGGTGCATTCCACATACTGCGATCTGTGATCTACGACCTAGAGGTGTGTTCTCAGTTCTCCGCTCTACGATCTGCCTTCTGCCGCTGCCTGCTGCTTACTGCTTACTGCTTCTTCTCTCTGCTAGCTGCTTCTTCTTTCTTCTAGCTGTTTCTTTTCTCTGTTAGCTGCTTCTCTTCTCTGCTAGCTGCTTCTCCTTTCTGCTAGCTGCTTCCTTTTTCCTTCTACCTACTGCCCACATATACTCCTTCCAGGAGGTGGAGGGCAGGGCCTCACCAGTTGAGATCAGGCAAGGAGCCAGCTGCCTTATCACGGCAAAGGTTAAAATGAGCAGGACTGAGCAGGAGCACTTGGGAACACCTGTGCATGCATTGTGTGCGTGGACTTAATTGAATATGGCCAATGATAATCACCTGGGTGTGCTTATATTAATCAAACCTCCTCACTGCCGATGTGATCAAAACAACTTCCGGCTGACCGCCAGGCACCATCTTGGCACAGCCCACATGACACAGCCTCCAACAGGGTCCCAAAAGTTTCAACTCTGTTTCAATTAGAGTACTATAAATAACAAAATATTTAATCTTATTAAAATAGAGTAATTTATCTAAATTCAGAAATTTCATAAGAGTTGTTAGCAGAATGTGAACAAAAGGGGTCAACAAATAGGAAGGAGAGACAGATTGCTCACTGTCAGGTGTCTATCATCCGCCATTTGCTTGCCTCTCACCTTTCCATTGCCTGCCTTACACCTATCCATCACCTAATGCATGAGGTTCACCTCCTGATCATCCGACAACAGTCAGTAAACTGATCGCCAACCACCAGTGGAGCACCAGCTGCCTGCTGTCACCTGGAAGTTCACTGTTACAGTACCTGCAGGTTTGATTACATGTGGCTGCTGCCATTTTGAGACAACAGCCATACCCTGTAGGACCCCTGGCTGGACTGACTGAGCCCCATCTCCAGGATAACTCAGCCCAACCAATCACTCCCTGCCACTGGGGCCCTCACATCGACTGACTGCTCCCTTCTGCGAGGACCCCCAGGTCAACTGACTGTGCCCTATGACCAGGATCCCAGACCGACTGATTGCACTGGCCTCCAGGATCCCACAACCACACCAAACACACCGGACCTCAAGGACCCCTGCCGGACCAACCACATGCCATCTCCAGGGCCTCAAGCAGAACACATCCACCTCTGAGCTGCAGCTACCCATTTGCCAGCACATTTCAAAGCCAGAGTGGCCATCTAGAATAATCCTGGAAGCCGTAACTCTGATCTTTGGGTGGGAAAAATCCCATCCTGCAAAGCCTGCTGCAGGCTTGAAGCTCATTGTCAGGTACCTCTCATGAATCATGCTACTGAACAGTGGGAGGTTTCATTACTATATGACTGTTATACTGTAGATTTTCTTTTTTCTCCTTTTTATAAAAATTTAAGTTTTTATTTCTTTACTTTTCTTGCTCTCCTTTCCTTTTATTTACCTGTTCCCTCAGAGTCTCCGTCTCCATGTTTTGCATGCTAACATCCAATTTCTTTTCATTACACTCTCACCATTTCTATTTTCTAGAACTTCTGTATATTCTTTTCTTATCCCATTAACAGCCACATTCTACATCCCTCTGCATCCTCTTTGTCCTCCATTAGAAATTGCAGACCATATTGCAAACCTGTTTGTTTTACCGAAGATAATATTTGAACTCATTTTGTTTACTATGACAATATAGTTATTGTCCCCATAGGGGATATTTGGCCTAGGATTGCATAGTGTCTGATTTGGGCACTGCTAATATTAATCTCCGCTTAAAGAAAGGGTTTTGGAAACCTATAGGGCCACTATAAACCCACAGGGGAAATCTGCAATACCCCAGATCTGCACTGATAGAGGGGAAGATACATGAAAAACATGAAAAAACAAAGGAAAAAATGATCCAAACAAATCTAGATTCTATATTAATAAAATTCAATGACAGTATGTTAGAAGAAATGTCACAAAAGGACTTCAGGTTATACATGATTAAGATGATTCGGGAAGCAAAGGATGAGATAAGAGAGCAAATACAGGCAATGAATGATAATACCAATAAGGTGAAAGAGCAACTGCAGGAAGCAAAAGATCATTTCAACAAAGAGATAGAGATTCTCAAAAAAAAAATCCTTCAAATGAGGAAAACAACAAATCAAATAAAAAACTCAATGGAAAGCATCACTCTCCCCTGATTGGTTGAAGTGTATATAAGCCTGGTGGGTGGGAGAGTAGGGGGCAGGAGAAGCTGAGGAAGAGGCAGAAGCGGCGGGGGCTGAAGAAGAGGACGAAGGAAGCGGCGAAGGCAGAGGTTGAAGCCAAGCTGGAAGCTGGGAGTACGCTGGGAGCTGGAAGAAGCTGGGAGAAGGGAAGCTGGGAGTGCGCAGAAGCTAGGGGTAAGAGAAGCGTAGGAGAGGACTGTGCACAATAAACTTCCAAAGCTTCAGACATTTGTCGTGTCTCTCTCTGCGGCCAGAGGGAGCGCGATAACTGGTGCCGAAACCCGGGAAGATGAAGGCCTTATAAAGAAAACAAGGTAAGATATTTGAAAAATTTTTTTTGTATACAAGTTAAACCGGTTATAAAAAAGTTAAAGGGTGTCAGGATGCGCCATTGGCGGTCCTGGGGACACGCGGAGTGCGGTCCGGTTGAAAGGTATCGGGATCCTGACGCGTAGAACGCGGGTATCGGGACGCGCCATCAGCGGTCCTGATGCGTAGAACGCGGGTTGAAGGGTACCGGGATCCTAACGCGTAGAACGCGGGTCGGGGGGGTATCGGGACACGCCATTAGCGGTCCTGGCGCATGGAACGCGGTCTAATTAAAGTGAAAGTAGAAACACGCTTGGAGGGGTCCAATTAGGTAGTACGTGAAAAGCCGCTATAAAATTTTAATGCGCACTTGATAGTTTTCCCTTCAGTAATCTTGTTGCTCCTGGCGGCTAGGCTACTGTTTGTTATTGTAATTGCCATAACTAAAGCTATTCAAATTAGTAACAATGGGGTCTGAATGCAGCAACCCCTCAGGGAACTATTAAAAAACAATGGGACGCCATTGAGAAAAAAAAAAAAAAAAAAAAAACAGCCAAAGTAAGAAAAGCCGTTCAGTGTGCCACAAGGGGGATCTTCATGAACAGGATTTAATGGTAACAGAAAAGAACGCTTAAAAAGAATAAAGTGAGGAAAAATTGAGTGGTGGTGACCTAGAAAATAATTGCTCAAAAAATCTAAGAACAAGGGAAAAAAGGGAACTAAGTCTAACACAAAGAACCCCCAAAAGGAATAACCAAGTGGTAGTAAAAACTTAAGAACAAGGGGAAAAGGTAGGAGAAACCTAAGCCTAATAAAAAGAGCTTCAAAATTTGTAGAACCTGCCCGTATGTGAGGAGCAAATGGAGATACCATCAACCATTAGAAAAACTTTAAAGAGGCAGTTAAGACTATTGGAGACAGCTATGCAGAGCAGTGTTATCTGTAGGACAATGTCTAATTGGAAAGCTCAGTGACAAGAAATAGCTGTTGAAACTGCTTGCAGAAACATAGTGGCAAGGTTTCCCGATAGAAATGTTAATAGGAGAAGGCCAATATGTTTCAATAGATGCACAAAATCAGCAGCAAGGAGATAATGCCCTAACAAAAGATAAGAGATAACTATAGTAAAATCTGTTACACCTTATGCCCCAGGGCTATGTCCAAGATGCAGAAGAGGAAGTCATTGGAATAGTGCCTGTCAGCCTATTAGAGATAGGGAGGATAATTTCCTAGGGTTGAATCCTGAACTTCAAAAAAACGGGAGACAGGGCCCTCCCCGGGGCCCTGCAACAAATATACGGGGTAATTCAACAAGTTCCCCGACGGTGGTATCCTCCCACAGAGAAGGGGAGCGCAGAGCCACCTCAGGAAGTGCCGGATTGGACATCTGTGCCACCTCCAGACTCATACTAACCCCAGATATGGGGGTGCAGATGATTGATACTGATTGGCATGAAAAAATCCCACAGAACAGTGTAGGACTATTACTAGGTAGAGGTTCCTCAACACTAAAAGGACTTATAGTACACCCAGGGGTTATTGATCCTGATTTCACTGGACAAATAAAAGCCTTGGTCTCTTCACCAAAAGGAATTACGGTCATCTCTCCAGGGGATCGCATTGCACAAATGCTTATATTGCCCAGTCAACATTCTTTGTGGCCCAGTGAAAATACAAATAAAAGACAAGGAGGTTTTGGATCAACAGGAACCACTTTAATAAACCTTACTATGGACATGGGACAGAGGCCCCTCCTAAAATTAAAAGTGGGAAATATGGAATTTACAGGTTTATTAGATACGGGAGCAGACAAAAGTATTATTAGCGCAATGGTCTGGCCAAAGCACTGGCCATTGATCACAGCAGCTCAGAGCTTGAGAGGCTTAGGAGTAGCAGAGAGCCCCAATCAAAGTGCTTCCTCATTATCATGGAAAGATACAGAGGGACACACAGGAATATTTCAGCCATATGTCTGTAATGTTCCTATTAGCCTATGGGGACGAGACGTCCTGCAGCAAATGGATATGAAACTCACCACTGACCAGATTTACCAAGGGACTCCTGTAAGAAATATGTTACAAAATATGAATTATGATGATAAAAAAGGATTAGGAAGACATAGCCAAGGATCTACCCAACCACTGCCTTTACCTCCACCAAAAAATGATTCTCATGGATTGGGTTTTTCCTAGGGGCCACTGATAAACCATCAATCCCTATAATATGGAAAGATGATAAGCCTCGCTGGATTCCACAGTGGCCCCTAACAAAAGAAAAGCTAGAGGCAGCTCATAAGTTAGTACAAGAGCAGGTACAAGCAGGTCATTTACAACATTCTACCTCTCCTTGGAATACTCCAATATTCTTAACAAAGAAAAAATCAGGAAAATGGAGGTTATTACATGATTTAAGAGCCATAAACGAACAAATGTACCCTATGGGACCCATCCAATGTGGACTCCCTCTTGTCACTGCACTACCAAAAAATTGGCCTACTATTATTCTGGATTTAAAGGATTGCTTTTTCTCTATACCCTTACACAAAAATGATTGTTGGAGATTTGCCTTTACTTTGCCCTCTCTTAATCACACTCAGCCTGACCAGAGATTCGAATGGACCGTGTTGCCTCAAGGTATGGCTAACAGTCCTACTATATGTCAAATATACGTAGATAAAGCGTTAACAACTACTAGACAAAAGTTTAAGAGATTGTTGATTTATCACTATATGGATGACATACTTATTTGCCATCCAGAAAAAGAAATTTTGTTAGAAGCATTACAATTTATAACTCAAGCATTAGAAAAGAGAGGACTAATGATAGCCCCTGAAAAATTACAATTAGAGGAGATCCAAGAATATCTGGGTACAAGGCTCACTGCTACTACAGTCAGACCAACAAGGTTGACCATCAGGACAGATCAATTGAATACCTTGAACGATTTTCAGAAACTCTTAGGTGACATTAACTGGATCAGATCCTATTTAAAATTATCCACAGGGGAATTAAAACCTTTATTCGATATATTAAAAGGTAATCCTGACTTGAATTCCCCTAGGAAACTTACTCCCGAAGCACGGATATCCTTACAGCTAGTAGAGAATAGACTTCAGCAGTGTTACGTTGATCGTTGTGATCCTACTCAACCATTAAGTTTAATCATAATCTCAGAGAAGCATACCCCTTTTGGCATAGTTTGGCAAGGAGGACCTCTGCAAAGTATAAATCTCCCTAGCTCTCCGGCTAAAACATTGCAATCATATCCCCAAGCTATTGCCCAGGTAATATTCAAGGGAATAGAATCTTGCATTACTGTTTTTGGAATCCATCCGTCTATTATTATAACTCCTTATTCCACTCAGCAAATTAAATGGCTAATTAATAATGATGATGATTGGTCAGTATTATATTGTTCCACTTCAGCTCAGTTCGATAACCATTATCCCCAACATCCCTGGATTCAATTCTGTAAAAATACTCCCATAGTTTTTCCAAAAGTGACTAGTGTCCAGCCTCTTAAAGACTGTGTAACCATTTTTACTGATGGCTCCAAAAATGGAGTAGGTGCAGTACTTATCGGTAAACAACTTCACACCATAATAGTTCCACCCAACTCCGCACAGGTTACTGAACTTGCAACTGTAATATTAGCCTTTAAATTAGCAGATAATCAGCCATTCAATCTTCTATCTGATAGCTTATATATCGTTAACGCTTTACAGGTTCTTGAAACGGTACCCCATATTTCTTCCATGTCCACGGTAGCTTCTTATTTTACTACGCTACAAAACCTTATCCTGCAGCGTAAACATCTATTCTATGTAGGACATATTAGAGCTCATTCTAATTTACCAGGACCTTTGGCCAATGCTAATGACTTGGTAGATATGGCCACCAAATCAATTTTTGTTTTTTCCATAGAGGAACAGGCAAAACTCTTTCATGAAAAATTTCATGTAAATTCCACTACTTTGAGCAGAAAATTTCCTATATCTAAATGTATGGCTCGACAAATAGTAAAAAATTGTCAACATTGTGCTCCTTTAATCCCAGTACAATCCTTTGGAGTTAACCCCAGGGGACTGCTGCCTGGTCATATTTGGCAGATGGATGTAACCCATATTTCTGAATTTGGTACTGTTAAGTATGTACATGTGTCAGTAGACACTGCTTCAGGGGTCATTATGGCTTCCGCTCATTCTGGAGAAAAGGTAAAATATGTCATTCAACACTGCCTACAAGCATTTGCTGGCTGGGGCATACCTAAAGTTATTAAAACAGATAATGGTCCTGCTTATACTTCCAAAAGCTTCCGGTTGTTTTTACAAACATTTAACATCCAATCAGTCACTGGCATCCCCTATAATCCTCAGGGACAGGGCATTGTGGAAAGAGCACATCTTACTTTAAAAAATTGTTTAAATAAACAAAAAGGGGGAATAGGAGCCTCCTACAAGTCTCCTAAAGATAAACTTAATTTAGTTCTTTTCATTCTAAATTTCTTAACTCTGGATAGGGACGGCCATTCTGCAGCTGATCGACATTATAATCCCCATAATACTCCTCAAGTATGGGCAAAATGGAAAGATATCCTGACAGGTTGTTGGAAAGGACCGGATCCAGTCCTTCGTTGGGTCCGAGGGTCTGTTTGTATTTTCCCACAGGATCAACAGACTCCAGTCTGGATTCCAGAAAGGCTAATCAGAGTTTTACAGCATGCAAGTGATGCTGCTCCTCCTCACAATGGCGAGTCTGAGCCTTCCTCCAATAACAAAAACTCAGACGGAAAGGCAAACCCGGAACCTATGGGCCATTGTTAGCCTGGCCATATTTTTCATTTCTAACTAACATATTTTTTATCCTTCCTTTTCTTGTTTTTCACCAATTTCTCTACAAGCCTGTCAATTCTACTGATGATTTTTCAGGTCGTGCTGTTTTTGGTGACAAGGATATTTCTAGCCTTTCTTTGCTTTAACAGGAGGAATTTCTGCACTTTGCCGTTGGATTCATACTACAAATCAGACCCAGAGTAGAGCAACTCGTTCTGCTGACCCTAGCTGTGATGTTGCTTTCCCTCCCACGTCAGCTTGTGTATTTCCTCCCTTTTATGTTTCTACCAACTAACATTTCTAATGACACCTCTTAACTGTTCACTAACTGTGTGCTATCTTTCACAATACTGGAATGATTCTTTTGCCACCCGTGCAATTTGCACATTTCTATCTTCCTACCAGTCCTAGTTTCTGTTGCAGATATAGAATTGCCAGTGCTATTATCAAGAAACAGAAGAGGCTTTGACATTGCAACAGCCGTGATCATTGCCACCACAGTCCTTGCAGTAGCAGCATTGACACAACCATAACAACGATCATTCAGCCGAGAATGCAGCTGCAGCCTTACAGACCATAGAGACTCTATCAGAGAATGGACTCATTATAAGAACAAGTGGATACCTTGCAAGAACTTTTGGGACTGGGATGCGTTTATTCCCTGAGAGCTGCTTTGTGTTACCCGTATTGTAACTCCATTGGGATGTATATTGTTTCTGTATTTAATATGGCTATATGGTTTTTCTTCTGTTTATAGATTTGTCAAACAGCGGGCAAGCTTAGGAGCTATGGTGGTACTCCTCTGCCTTGGCCTTCTTCTCTTCATTCGTTTTGGCATGCATCTACGAGCTAGCCAATAGAGAGATCAAATTATTTTTCATCAGGCCATGACTGCCCTAAAGGCCGACAGCCCCCCATTCGTATGGCTCTTGATGCTGGACCGGTAGTCAAGGACGGGTAATGAAGGAGGTGGCTGTGTACCGACCTAAGACAGGAGCTGCAGCATGCTCTGCAGGCTCTGATGATGGGTAAGGACATATGCTGACCACTCAGCCTAAGACAGACACGGTCCCGAGCCTTAGTTTAATAGTAAAGAAGGGGGATCTGTCGGGGTTTCTAGGGACCCCCAGCCTTAGGCATGGTCAAGATGGTGCCTGATGCTGAGCCAAAAGCGGCCAGCTATACAGTAAACAACCAGCGAATTCCAATGATTGGCTAGTTAACGATGTGACTAGAGCATGCCCCCCTCGTGTACCCATCCTATGCTTGCAGCTGTCCGCGTTTATCTCGTGTACTCTCCCCTGATTGGTTGAAGTGTATATAAGCATGGTGGGTGGGAGAGTAGGGGGGACGAAAGAAGCGGAAGAAGCGGCAGCAGCGGCGGCAGCAGAGACTGGAGCTGAGCTGGAAGCAGGGAGTACGCGGGAGTGGAAGAAGCTGGGAGAAGGGAAGCTGGGAGTGCGCAGAAGCTAGGGGTAAGAGAAGTGTAGGAGAGGAACTGTGCACAATAAACTTCCAAAGCTTCAGACATTTGTCGTGTCTCTCTCTGCGACCAGAGGGGACGTGATACATCACCAATAGACTAGACCACTTGGAAGACAGAACCTCAGACAATGAAGACAAAACATTGAATCTTGAAAATAAAGTTGCCCAAACAGAGAAGATGGTAAGAAATCATGAACAGAATCTCCAAGAACTATGGGACATCATGAAAATACCAAATTTAAGAATTATTGGGATTGAGGAAGGCACAGAGATACAAACCAAAGGAATGAACAACCTATTCAATGAAATAATATCAGAAAATTTCCCAAACCTGAAGAATGAAATGGAAAATCAAATACAAGAAGCTTACAGAACAACAAATGCACAGAATCACAACAGAACCACACCAAGGCAAATTATAATGACAATGCCTAACATTCAAATGAAAGATAGGATTTTGAAGGCCATGAGAGAAAAGCATCACATTACAAATAGGAGGAGACCAATACAGGTAGCAGTCGACTTCTCAACACAGTCTCTAAAAGTTAGAAGGGCCTGGACCAACATATTTCAAGCTCTGAAAAAACATGGTTGCCAACCAAGAATCTTATACCCAGCAAAACTAAACTTCAGATTTGAAGATGAAATAATATCCTTCCATGATAAACCAAAGTTAAAAGAATTTACAAATAGAAAGCCTGCACTACAGAATGTTCTCAACAAAATATTCACTGAAGAGTAAATGAAAAACAATAATGGAGGTCAGCAAAGGGAGGAACTACCTTAGAGAAAAACCATTCAAAGGAGAAACCAAGCCAACTTAAAAACCAAAAATAAGCAAAATGACTGGGAATACAAATCATATCTCAATAATAACCCTGAACGTTACTGGTCTAAACTCATCAATCAAAAGACACAGACTGGCAAAATGGATTAAAAAGAAAGACCCAACAATATGCTTCCTGCAAGAGGCTCATCTCATAGAAAAAGACATCCACAGACTAAAGGTGAAAGGATGGGAAAAAGCCTACCATGCACATGGACTCAGTAAAAAGGTGGGGGTTTCCATCCTTATATCAGATGAAGTGGACTTCAAGCCAAAGTTAGTCAGAAGGAATAAAGAAGAACATTTAATACTGCTTAAGGGAACCACAAATCAGGAAGACATAATGATAGTAAATATTTATGCCCCAAACAATTGTGCATCCCTGTCCATCAAACAAATCTTTCTCAATTTCAGGAATCACATAGACCACAACACAATAATTCTGGGTGATTTTAATGGACCACTGTCAGCACTAGATAGATCTCCCAAACAAAATCCAACCAAAGAAACCATAGAACTCAATAACACAATCAAATACCTAGACTTAATAGACATATATAGAATATTCCATCTTTCAACGAGTGAATTCACGTTCTTCTCAGCAGCACATGGAACCTTCTCGAAAATAGACAATATGCTATGCCACAAAGCAGCCCTTAGGAAATGCAAAAAAAGAGAGACACTGCCTTGTGTTCTATCATATCATAAAGGACTGAGAGTAGAAATCAATGACAAAATAAAAAAGAGAAATTACTCCAACACCTGGAGACTAAAGAATATGCTATTGAATAAAACATGGATAACCAAAATCATCAAGGGGGAGATTAAAAAATTCTTAGAGGTCAATGAGAACAACAATAAAACATATCAAAATCTCTGGGACACTATGAAAGCAGTACTAAGAGGAAAATTCATAGCATGGAGCACATTCCAGAAAATAATGTAAAGTCAAAAACTAAATGACCTAACATTACAGCTCAAAACCCTAGTAAAAGAAGAACAGAATAACAGCAAAAGTAGTAGAAGACAGAAAATAATTAAAATCAGAGCTGAAATCAATGAAGTTGAAACAAAAGTAACTATTCAAAAAATTGACAAAACAAAAAGTTGGTTCTTCGAGAAAGTACACAAAATGGACAAACCCTTAGCCACACTAACAAAGAGAAGGAGAGAGAAGACTCAAATTACTAAAATACATGATGCAAATGGAAATATCATGACAGATACCACTGAGATACAGAACATAATGAGAAGCTACTTTGAAAATCTGTATTCCAAAAAAATAGAAACTACCAAAGACATTGACAAATTTCTAGAGACATATGCTCCTCCCAAACTGAACCAGGAGGATAGACACAATTTACACAGATCAATATCAAGCAATGAAATAGAAGAAGTCATCAAAAGCCTACCATCCAAAAGCCCAGGACCAAATGGATCATCAGCCAAGTTGTACAAGACCTTCAAAGAAGAACTCATTCTAATAGTTCTCAAAGTATTCCAGGAAATAGAAAAGGAGGAAATCCTACAAAACTCATTCTATGAAGCTAATATCACCCTCATACCCAAACCAGGAAAAGACAAATCAAAGAAAGAAAATTTTAGAACCATATCCTTGATGAATATAGATGCAAAATTCCTTAATAAAATATTGACAAACCGTATCCAAAAACATATTAAGAAAATCGTGCACCACGATCAGGTGGGCTTCATCCCTGGAATGCAAGGATGGTTCAACATTCATAAATCAATAAACGTAATCCATCATGTCAATAGACTTAAGGATAAGAATCATGTAGTTATTTCATTTGATGCCAAAAAAGCGTTTGACAAAATACAACACCCCTTCATGATCAAAACACTAGAAAACATAGGGATAGTAGGAACATACCTGAAAATTGTAAAGGCTATTTATGTTAAGCCCATGGCCAACATCATTCTTATTTGAGAAAAACTGAAAGCATTCCCTTTAAAAATGGTAACATGACAGGGATGTCCTCTTTCAACACTTCTATTCAATAATGTCCTCGAAACTCTAGTCAGAGCAATTAGGCAGACCAAAGAAATTAAAGGGATACTAATAGGAAAACAGAAACTTAAGCTGTCACTATTTGCTAATAACCTGATTCTATGTTTAGAGGATCCAAAAACCTCTTCCAGAAAACTTCTAGTCCTCATCAATGAATTCAGCAAAATAGCAGGCTGTAAAATGAACACTCATAAATCCAAAGCATTTTTATAAACAAGCGATGAAACAGCTGAAAGGGAAATGTGGAAAACAACCACATTTGCAATAGACTGAAAAAAAATAAAATACTTGGGAATCAATCTAACCAAAGAGGTAAAAGATCTCTACAATAAAAACTACAAATGTTGAAGAAAGAAATTAAGGAAGACCTTAGAAGATGTTCTTGGATAGGCAGAATTAATATTGTCAAAATGGCCATACTACCAAGAGTGCTATACAGATTCAATGCAATTCCAATTAAAATCCCAACAACATACCTTACAGAAAGAGAGCAAGCAATCATGAAATTCATCTAGAAGAACAAGAAACCCAGAATAGCTAAAGCAATCCTTAGCAGGAAGAATGAAACAGGGGGTATCACAATACCAGATCTTCAACTATACTACAAAGCAATAGTAACAAAAACAGCGTGGTATTGGCAGCAAAATAGACAGGTAAATCAATGGTACAGAATAGAGGACACGGACACAAACTCAAATAAATACAATTTTCTCATACTAGACAAAGGCGCCAAAAATATGCAATGGAGAAAAGATAGCATCTTCAATAAATGATGCTGGGAAAACTGAAAATCCATATGCAACAAAATGAAACATAACCCCTATCTCTCACCCTGCCAAAAAATCAACTCACAATGGATAAAGGACCTTGAAATCAGTCCAGAGACCCTGCATCTTATAGAAGAAAAAGTAGGTCCAAATCTTCAACTTCTTGACTTAGGATTGGACTTCCTTAAGAGGACTCCCATAGCACAAGAAATAAAAGCAAGAATCAATAACTGGGATAGATTCAAAGTAAATAGGTTTCTCTCAGCAAAAGAAACAATCAACAATGCGAAGAGAGAGCATACAGAGTGGGACAAAATCTTTGCCACTCATATTTCAGATAGATCACTAATTTCCAGAATATATAATGAACTCAAAAAACTCTACATGAAGAATACAAATAATCAAATCAACAAATGGGCTAGGAATATAACACACGCTTCACAGAAGAAGATCTACAAGCAATCAACAGATATATGAAAAAATGTTCACCATCTTTAGTAATAAGAGAAATGCAAATCAAAACTACACTAAGATTCCATCTCACCCCAATTAGAATGGCGATTATCAAGAATAAAAGCAACAACAGGTGTTGGAGAGGATGTGGGGAAAAAGGTAAAATCATACATTGCTGGTGGGGTTGCAAATTAGTGCAGCCGTTCTGGAAAGCAGTGTGGAGATTCCTCAGAAAGCTTGGAATGGAACCACCATTTGACCCAGCTTTCCCACTCCTTGGCCCATACCCAAAGGATTTAAAATTGGCATACTACAGAGATACAGTCACATCAATGTTTATAGCTGCTCAATTCACAATAGCCAGACTGTGGAACCAACCTAGATGCCCTTCAATTGATGAATGGATAAAGAAACTGTTATATATATATATATATATATATATATATATATATATATAATATATATATATATATATTTATACACACACACACAATGGAATATTACTCAGCTATAAAGAATAATAAAATTATGCCATTTGCAGGCAAATGGATGAAATTGGAGAATATCATGTTAAGTGAGATAAGCCAGTCTCAAAAATCCAAAAGACAAATCATCTCACTGATAAGTGGATGATGATACATAATGGGGGGTGGAAGAGGGGCAAGAATTGGGGAAGAAGGACTGTATAGCAGTAAAAGAGAGGTGGGAGCAGTGGAGGGAAAGGAAAAATATAATGGAATGAATCAAACATCATTACTCTACGTAAATGTATGAATATGCAAATGGTATGCTGTTACTCCATGTACAAACAGAAACAACATGTATCCCATTTGTTTATAATAAAAATAAATTAAAAAAAAAAGAATACCTTAAATAATTTTCCTGTCTCAAGCTTGGCTTCTTTTGGCTTCTTTTCATTCATTCTCCACTTTACAACAAATCTAAAATAAATCTGGCTTCTGGTTCAAAGTGAAAAAAAAAATAGGAATCAGAAAATAAAATGTTCTGTATATGAAAATATATTTTGTAAAAGGGAAAATGAAATGTTTCTGCATAAGTAAGTGCTTGTGGGATGAAATACATGAGGGTCTAAGTAAGTGCAAAAAAGTCTGTGTAAGTAAAGGGCAAATTTCAAGAAGTTTGCATGTAATTAAGTTGTTTGTATGTGAGACAGCTGAAGCGATTTAAGGTTTCTCCTAAGGTGAAATACTAATGTTCTAATATAAACCAAAGTTTAATCTATATGGTAAAATGACAAGGATTTCTTAGAAACACTAATTTACTTTTAACTTTGTGTCTATTAAGTTTTATTCTTTAGAACAATTAATGCTAAAAATTGGGGTTTATACCATTATGGTTAAACAACTGTTAGAGTATTGTACTATGTTACAGAGTCTAAATTTTTCTTTAAAAATTAAATTTGGTAAGATAAATGTATCAAGGTAATTGTGAAATGGTAACTCTTTATATTAAATGTGTTCATGTTTTCCAGGTATAAAAGTTTTTAAAACAGGAAATTTATCAAGCTGCTATTCTCCAAATTAAACTTGTATGTAATGGTAATTTTAAACTTATAAATAGTAAATTTTATTGGGGATTTATTTCTATCATTTAATGTTCTATTATAGGACCTGTTATAGGGTATATGTAAAATTTGTTACTTTTTACACTGAGATAAAGAATTTTAATTGTAAATGTATTTCTAAGCGTTAGAGCCTGATTTGTTTAAAGGTTAATATTGTGAAACATAAAAGCATTTTGCCACTTTGCCACACAAAAGTAATATTAAAAGCTCTCTTCCAGCCTTTCTTTAATTCATGTTTTAGATATAATGTTAAATTATGTTAATTATAAAGTTCATATAGACTCATGAAACAGTATATATAAACTACTAAAAATTAGATATATAAGAAAGAAACAAAGATCAACATCAGAATTAGAACATTTAAGATTTGTAAAGAACCACACCTTACCTGAGATAAGGCTCTGCCTCCCACCTTACTGCAAATTAGAATGGCTCCAAGAAAAGTCAGTCAGACTTCAGTTTATTTAAAATTATAGTCAAAAGATTGGTTCTTGTTGTAAAAGTACTGTGATCTCAAATAGGGGATATAATGTGGTGCTCAGTCAAAATTCAAGATAGTTATTATAAAAGCTGAATATATAGTTTTACTCTTGCTAATTTAATTTTGTAAAACTGTTACCTGTTAATGTTTTCCAGAACTAGCTGCTTCCGGAACACACAACCTAGGTAACTTTTGATAATAAGTCATCATGTATAGAACAGACAGTGGTAACTTCCAGTACTAATACAGACTCCAGTTAAATAAAAGGGTAAATAATTATAAAGTTAAAGACATTGACATTAAAGCCCAGTACTCTTACTTTATGACTGGTGAGATTGGCTTGCTGGATGATTAAGATCAAACTTAGAAATTGGAATTAAGTACAGAGGGCAAGATAGACCAGTATTTGGATCTTTTGCCCTCAGTCAGCCTGAACCCAGGGAACAAGAGAACTTCTCTAAGAAGCATTGCAACTCTAAGTCACACAACCTCCTGATCAAGGAGATTCTTGAGACCACTAGAGGATGAAAAATCACTCAGTGCAACTGCTGCAGAGGAGGGTCATGAAAAAAGGGAGACATCCCTTGATGCTTCCAAAGGAAGTCACCTCATCAAGGACACCCTGCCTAACCAATGGCACTGGTGGAGCTAAGAAGCTGCTCTTATGTTCTCTGCAAGTGACCCCTGTGGGAACTCAGCTGACTCTTTAACAAGACAGAAACAGGTCAGTTTGACCAGCTTGATCTTAGACTCCCAGCAAAACAGTTAAAATAAAAATATAGTCATTCTTGGGCATTTAAAAGAAATAATAGTTAAATATAACTTAAGATGTACACTTGTGCTAACCCACTAGAATAAAGACAGGAAGCTACAAATGAAAGATTCTTAGGAAAATGTGCCTGATAACCATCGAGAGAAATTGCCAGTGTCAGAAGTTTTTAGTCAGTTTAAAGTCTACAGACACAGGTAGGCTTAATCTATGTTTGCTATTGACAGAAGTATAGAGATCTCTACTAAACACAGGTTATACCAATGAAGGGATATTTTACAAAAATCAGATGACATTAAGTAGCTTAACTATACTTTCTGGGGACATCTATGACATTAACAAGAGTTAAATGTTGTGTTTACATTCCTGTTAACCTGGACAACGTTAAAGTCCCCAAGTAAAGGCCTTGTCCTCTCCAGTCTTTGCTAGGCTGTGTTATGGGAACAATTTCTCAGTTCCTCCATGTCCTGGTGAGAGATTGACTTCTGTCATTTTCATGATACTCAGTGGCATGTTCCAGATGCTGCAATATTTACTTTATACTAATCTCATTTCAGTACTCATGTGTTTTTGTTTATATAGAAGCACCCACACCCAGATGACTTTACAACCTGCTCTTCCCCAACCAGGCTTCTACCTTGGACCCCTCGATTGACCCAATTTTTTAAAAAAGGAACTCCAAACTGCTTGCCCCTCGCTGCCTCCTTTCAACTTCGAAGCAGCCAGAACGATCGGTGCCCCCTTTCTTTTCCTTATAGCAGTTAGGAGTTTCTAAAGCAAAAGGGGGTAAGGAAGCCAGAATTAAGGACAGGTAGTTAGTGTAGAAATAGGGGATCGGGTAAAATCAAGGAAATGAAGCCATGAAGTCTTCTGCCTCTGGAAGTTGGAGATTGTTCCTGGAAGAATGGAATGTCAAGGATCTCTGGAGTCCATTGATTACCAAATTTAACTGCCTTTATCAAGGACTGCATGCATGGAGCTGCTAATTAATGCCCCCTGGGCCCTTACCTGCCTGAATCACCTTGGCCCTCCCACTATCCATAGCTTCTCACTTAATGTAAAACAAGGCCTAGTCAGGTAGGCAGGAAGGAGAGATAAGGAGGAAGAGAACTGGAGAACAGAAAAGACTTAAACCTATAAAAGATGTAGGGTGTGCTCACTTCCTGGGACTTTAGAACATCAGCCATGGTCCCCTTCTTCCTGCTGGAAGAAGTCTGTATTATTAGCTTTAAATAAAACCTGCTTAATGTGCTTGCCTTGGTGTGCTTATCTAGTGTTCAATCTTCAACATTAGAAGGAGCAGAACTCATCACCGGTAAACTGCAGTATCAGATTGTCAGCATCATCCTATCCTCCATCCAACATCATGAGTGAATGACTCCCATGACATGACTTAAGCCTTCAGGAGATGCATCTACCTTCACTCAGAAGCCCCAATTCCCTGGTTCCAGATGTCACCTGATTGAACTTCCTAGGAAAAATGGAGCAACCCCCAAGATTGGGTGAGAATTTTCCTAATTTAAAGATCACTTAACCCACCATGCTCACTGCACGCTCCACTTGCATGAGCCTCTGTCAGCAGCCATTATTCAGTGTGGTTGCTAGGTCCCTAGGCTAGTTTCCTGAGTAGGATATTCAGGGTAGGCCCAGTCCTGGAGGAGAGGGTTAGGAAGGAAATAGTGCTGGAGTCATTGCTCAGCTTGGGGATCCAGGTGTCTCCAAGCACACCTCCACCCAAACAGGCCCACTGGAACTGGTGGGAGATAACTGCCTACTGTCATGAAGCCAAGTATAGCCAAAGGAGTGCAGTGGCACCTAGCAGACCTGAAGTTTAGTGTGAGCTGTCAGGCTTCAGAGGAGTTCCTTGTCTTGCCTGGTCCTGGAGGGATCCATGGACCAATGGGCTGTGCTCTCCTGGCCGAAGAGGTTAGAATCACATTTTGGAAAACTTCAGTTCCCTGGAACTCACTCCCATCTTCTTTCCTCTGACCATCCCAACTGAGTTTGTGCTTGTTTTCAATGATGATCTGAATAAGCAAGGAGCAGAATATTCTCTGGTTGCCATGGGACCCATGACACCATTTTGCTGTCAGGCCTTTCCTCTGTGACCTCAGGTGGAATCTGTGGGGCAAACGCCAGGTCACAGGAGACACTCCTCAAACTCCATGTTGCTCAAGGCTCCAAAAACCCCTCTGGAGAGAGAAATCATCTCTTCTCCATCTGGAGCCTGTATTCCTCTAGCCATTCATACCCAAACTCCCTGATGCCTGCTCCTTCTACCTGGAGAGAGGAGCTATTGCATTTTTTACTCTCATGTCACAGGAGCATTGGTAATCTAATGAGGTATTGTCATCAGTGTAACTGAATGCAACTGAATCATTGAGAGATTAGGGACCTGAATTTCAGCACTTTTCTCATTGTAACAAATCTTGAGAGTGAAAGCTAAAAACATTCGGAGAGGAAGATTGAAATTGGATGAGGAATGTTTCCTTTCTGCCAGCAAATATGGGTCCTGGGAACACAGAAGTAGAGTGCCACCCAGTAGGGTGCTATAAAAAAGGTTATTTGCAAGATTGTTGTGAAAAGGAGAATTAAGAATTTCTTAGTCATTGATTGACTTTGTCTAGGATTGTCTTTGCCTGTTTACATTTTCTGACATCGTCTGGCTAAGTTGATGAGACATTCCCTCATTGAAGGAAACTGGCCTTTCCCAGGGCAAACAACTTCTTCTACCTCATCCTTACTGAGATGATAGGTAAGATCCAGAACCAGCACTGGCTTCTGCATTTTGCACTGCAATCTGCTGGGTAGAAGTTCCAAAGTCAAATGCCAAATGAAAAGTAAAAAGAAAACAAATTTAAGGAAGGTGTCAGTAGACAGTGAATTTAATGCCCTGGGATGCAATGGACAATAATTCCCAAAATCTCCTTTCATACTAACAACCTGAGCATGTTCTAATACCCTCATAGTCCTGACTTTCCTCATGCCCTGTCCTCCATAGATCAGTGATATAATTTTCTGCTCAGGGATGAGCTACTACCAGTTTCCTCCTTATGTAAAGACAGGATAAATCTTTCCCTCAGGACACACCCCTAGACTGTGGGTGTTGAGATGTAAAGAAGGTTATTTGCAAGATTGTTTTTAAAAGGAGAATTAAGAATTCCTTAGTCATTGACTGGCTTTGTCCAGGGTTGTTTCTCTGCAGAGAACTTCAGAGACACAGAACCTGACTGGATCAAGTCATGTACCTCAAAGAAACTATTCCAGTGCTGATGATATAGACCACCCCGTAGGGCACAGGCTTTGCAAGCAGAAAGGCCAGGGTTCAATTCCGCAGCACCATTGAATGGAAAGAAGAAAAAAACAACAGGAAAAGACAACTCAGAGTGTGCAAACCTCCTCATCTCTCAACCTTTTTCTTTTTCTCCTCTCTTATTCAGCCCAATGAACACTTTTCAAGACTGAAAATAACTGCCAACAATTTCCATTGACTCCTTTCCCCTGGGAGCTACAGTCAAAGGCAGCAGTGAATCCCAGTCACCCGTATTTCTTAAGAGGACGTGTTTCTTACTATCATTCAATTGTCACCACTTCAGATGTTACCACTCACCCTTGAGTGTCCTATAAACCTCTTTTCTGAACAATTCCCTTGATTGGCAATGTGCACCAGATTGCACTGGCACAAGATTCAAATTGACCCCTCACAGGCCCTTGCCAATTTTGAGGCTTTTTGGACTCACTCCCAGACTGCCAATGAAGGGGACTTCCACAGCTGAGCGCTTACCTTGTGAACCACAAGGTCAATTGGAAAACCTAATTGTGAAGACAAAAAACAACCACCCCTGACCCTGATTTTCTAGTCAGTTTTATTTTTTAATTGTCTTGCTTATGACATGATGAAAAATAGTAGGATTTGGGGCTGAATCCATGTTAGATTTTGGTGATAGCATTCAGGAAAAAGGGGGAATTTACCACCTACTGTCCAACTCTCATTGGAGTTCCAGTGTCAAAAGGAAGGGAACACTTGTAGAGACTCTTGTTAATTATGATGGATGTCCTCAATAGATGCACTGTAGAAGCAGGAAAAGCATATGTTGTTCTCATGTTTACCAGGTATCTGGGAAATGTTAGATTGTTCTTTGTTGAATAAGTAAAAAAAGAGAAAACCATTCATTGCATAAACTCACGCTGAAAGAAGAAAACCAGAGTCATTAGGCATTTTGCAGGTTGGTGGTGGGTCAAAACAAGTCAAGTAATGAAAAGCATTTGACAATTTGCAAATTGCTGTGGTATATTATTCCTGCTCAGTTAGTCCGATCCCAATTCAGATATTCTTGAACCACTCCTGTTTTGATATTCACTTTTGGCTCTTCACTTTTGCTTTTATTAGAGCTCTCTCTGTTTACATTCATGATGTTGTGATGCAGTGTATATTTGGACAGCTGGGTTAAGTGCTACATATTGCAAATTCAATTTGTTTCAACTGTAGATCATGGCTATACTTGCTGTGCTTTAAAGAAAGCCTTTTCTCATGGTTCTTGTACCAGAAAAGCTATGAATGTGCCTAATCAGCTGTCCCTTGAGAGCAAAAAGACAGAGCCATGAGTTTCCAAGGAATTTGAGGTGCTTGCAAGGGGAATTTGGGTCTGTAATAATGGATGCTTACAGAATGAACTGGCAAGTACTACTTCCTGTATTGTAGAGTATGTTGAACCTGAAAACAGGACATGGAATTTGAGGGTGGATGATGATGGCTGTATTGTTTTAGAATGTCTCTTCATTGAAATAGGCTTTCAGCACCAACAGCCATGTGCTTTCAGTGCCAACACAATGACCTTGCTCTCCCTCTTTGAATTTTCATCTTGGAAGCTTTTCATCATAGCCCTTTCAGCACGGTGCATGTTCCAATGTGGAGTTATGCCACATGATCCTGTGTTCCTTGTGCCACCAGCAGGCTCTTCTATGATCCATTGACTTTTAGTCAGCATCCTCCCAGGACTGCTAAGAGGATGATGGATATTTTCTAAATGACCTTGTGCTAGGTTGGCACTAATATGGTCAAGAGGAAAAAAACCCAAGGGAGAACATAGAACTACCAGTCATTTCTGCATCTCAAGGTGAGTTGAGGTGACCCTGGAATTTCTCAGTAGATAAATTTTTGAGTGTATCTTAGTTGTAAGGCCACAGCCAAGGATGTGTGGTTTTGCAGGTGTAGTGAGCACAGAGTATCTCCCCGGCATGTCAGCCCCATCCTATCCTCTGCCTGACATCCAGAGTGAATTAGTCCCAGGACACCACTTAAGTCTTTAGAAGTTGGATCCACCTTCACCTAGAAGACCCACTTCCCAGGTTCCAGATGTCACCTGATTGAACTTTCTAGAAACATTGAGCATCCCAAAAGATTGGGTGTGAAGTATCCCAATTCAAAGATCACTTAATCTGCCCTGCTTACTGCATGTTCCAGTGCCTTTAGCAGTTGTGACCAGCCATAATACTGTTTGATTGCTAGGGCCCTAGGCTAGTTTCTTGAGTAGGATATTCAGGGTAGGCCCAGTCCTGGAGGAGAGGGTTAGGAAGGAAATAGTGCTGGAGTCATTGCTCAGCTTGGGGATCCAGGTGTCTCCGAGCCCACCTCCACCCAAACAGGCCCACTGGAACTGGTGGGGGATAACTGCCTGCTGTCATGAAGCCAAGTATAGCCAAAGGAGTGTAGTGATGCCTAGCAGACCTGAACTTTAGTGTGAGCTGTCAGACTTCAGAGGAGTTCCTTGTCTTGCCTGGTCCTGGAGGGATCCATGGACCACTGGCCTGTGCTCTCCTGGCTGAAGAGGTTAGAATCACATTTTGGAAAACCTCAGTTCCCTGGCACTCACTCCTGTCTTCTTTCCTCTGATCATCACAACTGAGCTAGTGCTTGTTTTCAATGTTGATCTGAAGAAGCCAGGAGCAGAATTTTCTCTGGTTGCCATGGGACCTGTGATGCCATGGTGATGTCAGGTCTTTCCTCTGTGACCTCCGGCAGAATCTGTGGGGCAAGTGCCAGATCACTGGAGACATTCCTCAAACTCCACTCTGGAGACTCCGAGAACCACTCTGGAGAAAGAAACCAGCTCTTCATCCAGAGTCTGGAATCCTCTAGCCATTCATACCCGAACTCCCAGATACCTGCCCCTCCTACCTGGAGAGAGGATCTCTCCCATTTTTTGCTCTCATGTCACAGAAGCATTGGTAACCAAGTGAGGTGTTGTCATCAGTGAAACCAAATACAACTGAATCATTGAGAGATCAGGGATATGTATTTCAGCCCTTTTCTCATTGTAACAAATCTTGAGAGTGCAAGGTAAAAACATACAGAGAGGAAGATTGAAATTGGATGAGAAATGTTTCCTTTCTGTCAGCAAATATGGGTCTTGGGAACTCAGACCCCGAGAGCCAACACCACTTGCCTTTGCCTGTTTATATTTCCTGATGTCATCTGGCTACCCGAGATGATAGGCAAGATCCAGAACCTGCACTGGCTTGATACCTCCGTGGCCCTTACCAATTTCTAGGCTTTTTGAACACCCTCGGCCCAGAGTTTCCCAGTCAGTTTTTCTTTGCATTGTCTTGCTTATGACTTGATGAAAAATGGTAGGATTTGGGTTTGAATCCATGTTAGTTTCTGCTGATAGTATTCAGTTGAAATGGGGAAATTTATGACCTATTCTGTCACTATCATTGGAGCTCCTGTGTCAAAAGGAAGGGAACACTTGTAGAGACTCTTGTTAATTTTGTTTGATGTCCTCAAGAGATTCACTATAGAAATGTGTAAATCATATATTTTTCTCATGTTTACCACTTATCTGGTAAATAATTGATTTGTCTTTGCAGGGTAAGGGATGACAAATGAGCCCTTCTTTGTAAGAACTCACACCCAAATAGGGAAAACAGAGGCATTAGGCAAGTGGCAGTTTGGTGGTGGGTAGAAGCAAGTGAAGAAATAAAATGGAAAGTAGAGCCAGTATATTAGCCAATATGTAAATAACTTTTTGTTATAATTGATAGAAAAGATGCTTCTGGGACATGGAATTGCTTTGTCTGGGCAGTGTGTATTAGTACTTACTCATTAGGCTGGCAGCAGAGGGGCACAGAGGTGAACACAGGGAAAGAAGGGAGCAAGTGCTCAATGATTGACATTTCCATGTGAGCCACTTGTTTGTGCATCTTCTGGCTATACTATAGGAATACTTTAATTCATTAGGAACATGCATTTTTGCTAATACTTAATAGTAGAAATCTGGTAATGAAACAAGCTTGGTTAATCCTGTTGCTTTGTCTCATTTTATTTTGAGCATTAAGTGAATGCATCATTTTAGTTGTAACTCTGCCAATATGTCTAGCTAGAGACTGTTGCCATTTCTGTCTTCAGTGAAATTTTTGTCCCCAAGAAAGGATAACAGATTGAGTTGGTATAGTGTATTCTTGGTTATCAAAAATACTTATGTAGCTTTGGGATTTGAATTGGTGAATATTCATGATATGTGGAAAAGCATGATACACACTACAATCTCAATTGCACAAAATGGGATATTGTGTATGTATACACATGACCTGGAGGGACACATCCAACTAAGCTGCTTGTGACTGGATGACTTTGTTCTTTGCTTGTGTTATTATATTTCCTACAATGCACACATTAACATTTCAAAAATAAATGCTATTTTAAAAACAAACAAACAAACAATAAAAGAAATGTAAAGAATTTGAGAATTTCCTAATGCCTGTGGTACGCTTTTCTTGATTAGGAAATCCTATCCCATATTCAGATATTCTTGAATCACTCCTGTTTTGATATTCAGGTTTTGCCCATGTTGCATTTTCATGTTTGCCTTTTAGCACAGCTGTTTGTGATTATGTTTCTGATATTGCAGTGCAGTCTTTATTTCAAGAGCTGGGTTCAGTGCTGCTTATTTCAAATTCAACTCGTTTAATTTGTAGTTAGTGTGTGCAAGGTATGTGTTGTAAGGAAAGCCTTTCCTCATGTTTCTTGTGCCAGAAACAATATTAATCAGCTTATGTAAATCAGCTGTCCCTTGAGAGCAATAAGAAAGATCCACAAATTTTGCAAGGGTAAATTTTGAGGTACTTGCAAGGAAAATTAGGGTCCATAATGATAGTTGCTTACAGAATGAATTGGCAAGTACTACTTCATCTATTTGTAGAGTAGGTTGAAACTGAAGAATTGTCATGGAATTTGTGGGTAGACCATGAAGGCTGACTAGATTTAGAATGTCTCTTCACTGAAGTAGGCTTTTGGCACCAACACACTTCTGATTTCCATGACACCCAAATGTCCTTGCTCTGCCTCTTTGAGTATTCATCTTGGAAACTTTGAACAATTGCCCTTTCAGTATGGTGCATGTTCAAATAAGTTGTTATGCCCCATGATGCTGTGCTCATCATAGCACCAACAGGCTCTAATATCATCCACTGACTTGTAGTTGGCATCCACCTGGGGATGGTAAGAGGACTCATGGCGATATCCCACAGGGCTCTGTGCCAGACAGGCACTAGTCTAGTCAAGAGAATAAATACTTGTGTGAATACAGATAGGAAAGGTATTTCTGCATGTCAAGGTGAGTTGAGATGACCCTGCAAATTCCCAGCAGGTAAATTTCTGAGTGCAGCCTAGATGTAAGGCAACAACCAAAGAGGTGTGGCCTTGCAGTTGGAGTGAGCCCAGAAGACCTCTCCTTGCATGTAAGCACAGTTCTGGCCTCTGTTCAACATGCTGAGGGAATGACTCCTTCCTCTCTGCATTAACCATCAGAGGAGCCACCCACCTTCACTTGGACAACCCACTTCCCAGGTTCCAGCTCTCTTTCTGAACTTTCTTGGAAAGGAGGAGCAAAGAGTCTCAATGGGTGTGAAGTGTCCATACTCAAAGATTACCAAAGCCACCACGCTCACTGCATGCCCCACTGCCCTGAACTCTCATCAGCCCTCATTCAGGTGGTTGCTAGGGGTCTAGGCTATTTTCCTGAGTAGGATATTCCAGGTGTGCATAGTTCTGGAGGAGCAGGATTAGAGGAAATATTGCTGGAGCCAGTGCTCAGTTTGGTGATCCATGTTGCACCAGGCACACCTCTGCCCAAACTGGCCCACTGGACCTAGTGTGGTATAAATACCTGCTGTCAGGATGCCCAGTGCAACCAAAGAAGAACAGCATCACCTAACAAAACTGAGCTTCAGTGTGAGTTCTCAGGCTTTAGGGGGTTCCTTGTCCTGCCTGGAGATGGAGTGATCCACCAACCACAGGCCTGAGAACTGCAAATGGCTTAGCTCCTCCTCTCACATTTTTGAAAACCACAGGTCCCTGGAACTTGCTCCATTCATCTTTCCTCTGACCATCACAACTGAGCTTGTGCTTGTTTTCAATCTTGGTCTGAAGCAACCAGGAGTGTAAGTGTTTCTGGTTGCCATGGGAACAACTAAGCCATCGTGCTCTCAGGTCTTTCATCTGTGTTCTCAGATTGTGTCTGCACTGCAGGAACCATGTCATGGAAGCCACTCCTCAAACTCCATGCTGTCCAAGATCGGAAAACCCTCTGAGGAGAGAAAACAAGTGTGTTCTCCAAGCAGAGCCTGGAATCCCTGAGCCATTCACTCCCGACCAGCCCAATGCCTGCCCCTTCCTCCTGGGTAGAGGAGCTCTCCCATTTTAGCTTTTATGTTCAGGAGCACTGATAACCAAGTGAGTCATTTTCCTGAGTGGAATTGAAGGCAACTGAATAATTAAGAGATCAGGGATATGAATTTTAGTCATTATCTCACTGTAATAAATTTTGAGAATAAATCCTGCAAAAATACAGAGCAGAAAAATAAAATTGGATGAGGAATGTTTCTTTTCTGCCAGCAAATATCAGTGCTTGGAACCCAGACCCTGAGAGCCATCACCTCTTGCCTTTACCTGTTTATATTTCCTGACATTGTCTGACTAAGTTGATGAGGCATTCCTTCATTGAAGGAAACTGGTCTTTTCCAGGAAAAACACCTTCCTCTACCTCACCTCTACCTGAGATGACAGGCAAGATTCAGAACCAGCCCTGGCTTGTGAATTTTGTGCAGCACTTGCTGGTTAGAATTTTCCTAAGTAAAATGCAAAAAGGAAAAGTAAGAAAAAAAGATCTTGGAAGGTGTCAGTAGATTGTGAATGTAATGGCTAGGGATGCAATTCTGAATGATCCCCAAAATCTCCTTTCATACTACCAACCTGAGCATAATCTAATACCCGCATAGTCCTGACTCTTCTCATGCCCTTTCTTTAATGTATCACTTATGTAATTTTCTGCTCAGTAATCAGCTACAGTTTTCTTCATAAGTAAATATAGGATAATTCTTTCCCTGAGGACACACCCCTGACTCTTGGACTTGACATGCAAAAAGGTTACTTGCAAGATTGTTGTGAAAAGGAGAATTAAGAATTAATTAGTCATTGATTGACTTTGTCTAGGGTTGCTTCTCTGCATAGATCTTTACATACACAGAACCTGAGGGAATCACGTCATGTACCTTAAAAATCTGTTCCTGTGCTGATGATATAGCCTGTACCATAGGGAGCTTGCTTTACAAGGGGAAAGTGCGGGGTTCCAGTCCCCAGCAGTGAGGGATAGGAAAAAGAAAATAACAAGACAAAACACTTCTGAGGATGCCAAATTTCCATCCTCTCAGCTTGTTTTTCTCCTTTGTTAGTCAATGGAATCAACATGTTGAAGAAGTACCAGTTTCATATGCAAGTAATTGCCACTGCCACCTTTCAGCAGGGAGCTGCACTCAAAGGGAGCAGTGCTTCTCGAGTCACTTGCATTTCTTAAGAGTACATTTTGTTTCACATCATTCAAATCTCATTAATTCATAGGTTACATCTCTCTCAGTAGTATGCTAGTGTGACTATTTCTTCAGCAACTTATTCAGCTAGGCAATGTGCGCCAGGCTGCAGTTACAGGAAACTCAAAATGACAACTGCACTGGTCCTTGGCAATTTTGAACCTCTTTGGACACACTCCCAGATTCTGCCAATGCAACAGACTCCTACACCTGAGCACTTTCCATGTGAACCACAATGTCAACTGGAAAACCACCATGTGAAGACAAAAGACATCCGCCCTTGGCCCTGAGTCTCCTAGTCAGTTTTTCTTTTCATTGTTGTGCTTATGACTTGATTGAAAACATTAGGATTTGGGGTTGAATCCATGTTAATTTCTGCTGATAGAATTCATTTGAAAAGTGGGAATTTACAACCCACTCTCCTACTATCATTGGAGCTCCAGTGTCAAAAGAAAAGGAGCAGTAAATTTGCATCTCATTGAAATTTGTATTCTAATTACCTCATTTGAGTCCATAATCCCAGTGATTTGGGAGGTCAAGTTAGAAGAATCCCAAGTTCAATGTCAACCTCAGGAACTTAGAAAGCCCTAAGCAACTCAGGGAGACCCTGTCTCCAAATAAAATTTAAAAAGGGCTTGGAATGTGACTCAGTCTGGGTTCATTACCTAGTACCAAAATACATAAATACCTTGGTTGAGAGAATAAAATATGGAGAGTGACCTGGGACATCTTGTGCTGCATAGGAAAGAAGGAAGAGAAGTAGGGAATATGTGAGCATGGTAGGAAAGAAGCAGAGAGAAAAGGAATGAAAAATGAAGGAATTCACAGAATATTGAAATTATTTCCCATGGACTTCCAGGGAGGTTCAAGGGGACTTCTTCCTCATTGGGTCATTCTTCACTTTATCAAGGGATTAATTTCTTGCTTAGAAATTCTGGTTCACCAACTTGTCCTCCATGTTAGTGGTCTCCACATCTCCCTCTTGTGTTTGAAAGCTCAATCTTTGTCCCTGATGCCAATTCAATAATAAAGACATGGTTTTGAGAAAAAGGGAGAAAAAGATTTACTGCTTTGCTAGAAAAGGAGAAGCAATGGGGACTTGTATCACAAAGCCTGTAGTTCTAAAATTGACAGGAACAGAGAACTTTTAAAGAGATGACTAAGAGTTTACATTTCATGTGTTCTCTGTCTACAGTTGTAATCCACTCTTTAATTTGTGAGAAAGTAATGTCTGAGATCTTCTGGTACTGTCCCACAGTCTGGATTAATTTGTTATTATGGTGGATGTGTGCTCAAGGACAGAGAGTTTTTCCTAGGATGGGGAAGAAAAATATTCCTGTTTTTCCTGAGATTAGGAATGAAGAGAGATTAAGGAGCATTAGGGAGAAAAAAAGGTACAGAAACATGTCCATTTAAAATATAAGTTGTAATGACAGAGCAGCAAGGGATATATTCAAAGCATAAAGCATTAAACTCTTTGGAATAAGGGTTGAATTTTAAGTGGATATGTCCTCATTATTCAAGA